>NC_134688.1:315798828-315913828 GCF_050947455.1 Rhinoderma darwinii
CTAGTTATAGAAAAGGTTTAAATACATTTTTAGTTTTTAATTTTCTTCCTGTATAATTTATACATGTAATGTTAAGTAACCACTATTGCACATTTTAGGAGATTTAGTATATGTAGTCACAGCAAACCTGGGTGTTCCACAGCCAAGTAAATGACCCGCAAATGCATTATGTGAACAGAAGTAATTTAGGAATGTGCCTAGGAGAAGCTTTTCTTGCATAGCTATGCATGTGTTATTTAAAGTTGGTTCTTAAGTTTGACAAGACACATTTTCCCCATATTTGCATGAACAGGTGGAGGCAGACAGCTGTGAGCTCTGGAAAGGACGTACAGTCCACACTCATGTTTCCTTCTCAGGACGTTCACACACAGCTCACTCATGTCACTCATGTACCCTCCGCAGAACGTACATTCCACTATCATATAGTTACACAGTTAGTATCATTGAAAAAAAGAAATATGTCCATCAAGTTCAACCATCAAGAGGACTTAATTTTAACCCTATTGATTCAGACGAAGGTAAGAAATCTCTTCGGAATAAATAAATCTGCTATAAAAGGAAAAATGTCCCTCCTGATCCCAAGTTGCGATCAGACTGAATCAACAATAACTGTAGCAACATTATACTATTCACTTTTTCACCTCCTGAGGACGCTCAATATTCCGTCGTCTCCTCCTCAGGACGCACACACTATGGGCGATGAATGCCAGGTGTCCCAATGAGAAGTAGCAATGGAGGTCATCACATGAGGCATTAATGGGTACCTGGGAATGATGAAGGTAGGATGTGGCTTGGGTAAGGCAAAATGGTGCTTGCCGCATGGTTACTAACTCACATATGCCTCATGAATATAGGAAGGGTTTTGTCAGCAAGGACATACTGAAAGAGGTGATTGGGTGAGTTTTTAAGGGATAAAAGGGTCCAGTGTTTATAATTAGAGACAGAATTTACCTGGATTCTTGGGAAAGTCCAAAACTACATGTATTGTGTGTTGGGGTCTACGTGGGGCTGGGATTGTGACACATTACACTGGGCAGTCATAGGTCAGTATGGCAGTATCTGTCCCCATGTGGGCAATGAGATCAGGCTGTTACAGCCCAGCTAGCATGATTATAGTATGTGGGGGCGTGGGTGCAGGGGTGCTCCTAGCCAAATTAGGTATGGTTTCACAATTTGGTAGAGCTCCCCCTGGAGTTTATAATGTGATTTAAAGTTAAATAATAATGTGTGGCATCTACCACAATATTTCACCACCTCAGAGCCTTTACTATATTCACTCATATGTTCTCCTGAAGACACACACTATTGACTCATGTCTCTTCCTCAGGATATACACTGTTCACTTATTTTCTCATGGAGCACACAGCTGCTTTCTCATGTCCTCCATTCAAAACTTGCCCACCGCTAACTCATGTTCTCTCTTTAAGACACACTTAATGCTCACTCACATGGGTGTAGCTTTAAGGGGTGCAAAGGTAGCAGTCGCACTTAGGCCATCGTGCTCCTTTGCCACATAACAAGACACCAGTATCATAAATGGAAAATTTTAAGTGGGGCCCTGGCACAGATCGTCAATGTTCCGCCACTGCTCACTCATGTTCCCTTCTCACAACTCACTCCACAATCATGTCCTTTCTCAGGACCCACACAATGCTCATTATTTCCCCCCCCCCCTTATGAGGTTGTACACAACACTTCTTCATTTAACTTACGTTCCGCCCTCATGGGATGCACATACTACTAATGTACCATTCTCAGGACCATCACTGCTCACTCATGTCACGAATGCACATTCCTCAGGATGGACACAAGATGCATAATGTACACATGGGAGTCCATCTACTGTTTGCCTCGAACCAATCCAAAAGTCATTAGGGTTGAAAAGCTTTGAATTCACACATACTTTGCATATTTGACCCTGTACAGTATCAAAACCAAGTATATGATCATCCTAGTAATAAATCATGGTTTGGCAGATGTGTGCATTACAATTATGTTAAGATATTTGATAAAGTGCACTGCTATCCTCCTTGAAAACACTTGTCAGGTATTAAAGGGGTATTCCATTTACCGGCCGTTTTGTTCAAAAACCACAACTAAGTTATTATGCACTTGTAAGCTCTCTAATGCAACATGCATGGCTGTTTTTTGATTCCCATTTAGTTTATTTTGCTCTCCAACAGCTTCAGCAACATTGTGGTATCTTCATCAAGTATCATGGCGCCGCCACCACCACCATCATACCCTGCCGCACAGATCAGTCTGTTTGCACGTTCACGAGATTCTCTACTCACTTATTGGTTGGGAGAAGTGAGTCTCGTGACCTAATAAGTTATCGGCATCGCCGGCATCTCCTGCATTACGTAATAAAAATGCACTAAAGGCACATGTTCGAAAGGAGCTTACAGGTCGTAGCTATTAGTAAAAAATGGCAAACAACATGATCAGAGGTCTATAAAGTTAATTTTGTACAAAGAGAACACTGCAAAATCTCTTATAACAAATTTGAGACTTATATTGTGTAACCGAAATACCCCTTTAAGGTATGTTCATACGGATTATTTTCAGATGTATTTTGGACTATAAAACACTTGTATTACACTCCAAAATACACTTGAAAGATGCCTGCGAACAGTTTCCCATTGATTTCAATGGAAAATACACTGTGTAGTTAATATGAGGTGTATTTTTACATTGCTGAATTAAAAAAAACCTCGCAAAAATATGCCTCATAAATAAAGTGACTTGTGGCGTTTTATAAGCTGATTTCCCATTGACACTACAAACGTTTTGAAAGTACGCTTCAAAAATACATACAAAATTCAAAAATGCTTAAAAGTTCAGTTCACATGTTGCGTAAATACTGCGGATTTTCCACAACGGAATTTGTTGAGGAAAATCTGCAGCAAATATAGTAGCAGCAAAGTGGATGAAATAAAACAAATCTCATCCACGCGCTGCGTAAATACTGAGCGGAAAATCCGCTCAGAAATTGACCTGCGGTCAAGTATTTTATTCCGCAGCATGTCAATTGTATTTGCATAAACGCTGATTAGTTGTTGCGGGTTTCCTCATTGAATTCAATGGGGAGGTAATAATAGCAGTTGCGTTTTTTGCGATTCCGCCACAAAAAAAATAAAAGTCTTAAACTTACCCCAGGCCAGGCCAGCCTCCTGGGATGATGTTTCATGCCATGTGACCGCTGCAGCCAATCATAGGCTGTAGCGGTGGTCACATGGGATGAAACGCCATCCCAAGAGGCCGGCCTGGATGACATCAGAGAGCCGGCCTCCTGGGATGGCGCTTCATCCAATGTGACCGCCTCTGCAGCCAATCACAGTTTGGTGCGTTTTTTTTGCCCAGAATTCCCTGCTGTGCGCTTTTACGTGGCATATCCGACCTGTGTGAACTCAGCCTAAAAACGGCTGGATTCAAAGGCGGTTTTATATTGAAATCAGCCTCGTATTTTTCTGACTCAAGCATATGTCGTGTAAACATACCCTTACAATGTCAAGATCAAGATCAATCCTCTCATTCATGTATGCATCACATAGGGAGGAGATTGTCAATTCATATGCCAGTCCTAATAAGAAACAAGCTGGAGTAAGTTCTTATAAATGTCACGCCTCTCAACTGTCGTATCCTTGGGTGTCCGGGCACCACTAAATGAAATCTACGACAACCAGGATCAAGCATAAATTTCCGCTATAATTTTTTACAATTTCGGCTAAAATTAGGCCTTCTTCACACGGTGAGTATTTACCGTGTTTTTGCCCCGTTTTTCGCACCGAAAAACAGTCAAAAACGCTCTATTCAAAAACGCTCTAGTCAAAAACGATCTAAAAACGCTTACTTTAAGCCTCCCATTAACATCAAAGGGAAAACGCAATGTAGTGCATAAAAACTGCCTGTACTTTAAAAAGCGCTTTGCAAAAACACTAGCGTTTTTACGCGTTTACACTTAGTTTTTTTGAGCGCCGTGTGAACAAGGCCTTAGGGTATGTTCACACACTAAAGTAAAAACAGCTGTAAAATACGAAGCTGTTTTCAAGGGAAAACAGCCACTGATTTTCAGCCGTTTTTAAAGCATCAAATGTTTTTTGATGCGTAATTTCGAGCCATTTTTGGAGCTGTTTTTCTATTGCCAATGAGAAACGGCTCCAAAAATGGCTCAAGAAGTGACATGCACTTTTTTTTACAGGGCAATTTTACACGCCGTTTTTTCAAACAGCTGCGTAAAAAACGCCCGCCTGAACGACACGTAATTTCTCCCATTGAAATCAATGGGCAGATGTTTGTGCCAAGAAAAAAACGCCTGAAACACTGCGTGTGAACATACCCTCATAGTAAATTTGGAGGGGCAGCAGCGGTCACGCCCCCATCAGCTAAGCTCCACTCTAGTTTTTGCGAGTTTCGGGCTGTTTGCGACTTTTCTACGTCAGAAAACTGACCTTGTTACATTCCTACCATAGTTCACTAATGGATGTCAGAACAGACTGATGAACAGATGCATGATACATATTGTGTGCACAATTGGCTGTATCAACCAGATTTAACCTTTCATTTTTCAGAGGTCCTTCGGAAAATAAAAGCAGCAACCTGACTGATGACATGGAGATCATATCCACACAGTAGATCGATTGTTTCTGTACAGCAGCTGTGCACATGTGAGTCCCTGTCCCTGTGGCTCTGTACCGTATGCTATTTATCCCTAGTCCTAAAATCTTTATTAAAGCAGTTGTCTTACAAAGAACCACTTTTTAGAAAGAAGCTGGTGTAGCGATCAATAACCCCTTTAACCGCTTCCTGCCCTGTGCTGTATTGATACGTCGCGGATCGCAGTTAGTTAGCTATTGGCCATCATACTATTAAAGGCTATAAAAACCTTTGAAAGTGATATATATATATATATATATATACACACAGGGGCGTAACTAGGAAAGACTGGGCCCCATAGCAAACTTTTGACTGGGGCCCCCCCTCCCCTGGGTTTCACCCAACCCCCCCCCCCCTTGTAGATAGTGCCTTTTTTACAGCCCCCCCAGTAGATAGCGCCATACAGCCCCCCTGTAGATAACGCCATACAGCCTCCTCTGTGGATATCTACAAAGGGGGCTGTATGGCGTTATCTACAGGGGGGGCTGTATGGCGCCATCTACAGAGAGGGCTGTATGGCGTTATCTACAGAGGGGGCTGTATGGCATTATCTACAGAGGGGGCTGTATGGCGTTATCTACAGGGGGGCTGTATGGCGTTATCTACAGGGGGTCTGTATGGCGCTATCCACAGGGGGGCTGCATGGCGTTCTCTACAGAGGGGGCTGTATGGCGTTATCTACAGGGGGTCTGTATGGGGTTCCCTGCAGGGGGGTCTGTAGGGAACGCCATACAGCCCCCCTGTAGGGAACGCCATACAGCCCCCCCTGTAGGGAACGCGATACAGCCCCCCCCTGTAGAGAACGCCATAAAGCCCCCCCCTGTAGTGAACGCCTTACAGCCCCCCCTGTAGGGAATGGCATACAGCCCCCCCTGTAGGGAACGCCATACAGCCCTGTAGGGAACGCTATACAGCCCCCCCCCCCTGTAGGGAACACCATACAGCCCCCCCCTTTAGGGAACGCCATACAGCGTCCCCAACCCCCCAAAAAAATGCGACCTACAGTGTGAAAAGACAAAAGACATGTATCCCCTCTCAACAGGATAGGGGATACATGTGTGATCGCTGGCAGTGATAGGGAGAATGGGGGACCGAAAGTCCCCCAAGTTCTCCATGACTAACCTCTGACTTCCAGCGTCTGCGCAGCTCAATAAAAATGAAAGGAGCGCTGGTCACGCATGCGCACAAGCTCGACCGGCGCTCCATTCATTTCTACGGAGCTGCCGACACAGACCCCAGAAGTCCGAGGTTTGTGATGGAGAACTTCAGGAGACTTTCAGTCCCCCGTTCTCCCTATCGCTGCCAGCAATCACACATGTATCTCCTATCCTGTGGATAGGGGATACATGTCTTTTGTTTAATGGCAGAGCGGGGAGATACCTCCCTGCTCTGCCGTAGTGTTCAGTGGCGTCCCGCTGTAGCAGACATAGCGGCTGCTAGCAGAGCCTCCGGCCATGGTGGGGGCCCGTGCCGGCGGGCGACACGGGCCCCCTCATGCCGCGGGCCCCGTAGCAGCCGCTACGCCACTGTGTATAAATATATATATATATATATATATATATAAATGTCAGTGTGTTTTGTTCAACTTTAGAAATACTTTTCACTTACAATTCTTACAGATATATTGCAATGTATTATATGAGTGATTAGAAGGTTAGATGTTCAAGTCCCTTAGTGTGACTAGAGATAAGGGCAAAAAAAAAAAAATGGTTTTGAAAAATATATAAAAGAAAATAGAAGGGTAAAAAGAAAAATGTCGCCTTTTTTCATAGTGCAAAGACCTTTGTTTTGGAAAAAATGTAAAGAAAACGAAACTAAGCATATTTAGTATCGCTGCATTCGTAACAAACTGTACACCAAAATAAGGCTTCGTTCACATCTGCATCGTGGCTCCGTCTGAGTTTCCGTCAGGGGAACCCATGAACGGAACCCAAACTGGAACAAATGGAGACCGTAGGTTTCCGTTTGCATCATCATTGATTTCAATGGTGACTGATCCGTTGCAAATGGTTTCCGTTTGTTACCGTTGTGTAAGGGTACCGTTTTTTAGATGGAATACCATTTGTAAAGGATCCCTCATCATTGAAATCATTTGCTTCAGTTTGGGTTCCATTCATGGGTTCCCCTGACAGAAAGCTCAGACTGAACCCATAAACGGAGCCCCGACGCAGATGTGAACGAAGCCTTAATACAATATTCATCCTAGTGCTGGGAATTAATCAGGAAAAAAATGAAACCAAAATTCAGCGCAGTTAACCAACGTCATCTTGCACATTTCCATTTTTTTTTTTTTCCCAGTTTCAACTGTATTTGCGTCCTCATGAAGATCCAGCGGAATCAGGAAATATGCGCCAAACCACACAGTCTGGAAGAATAGAGTGATCTCCACTGGTCGTTGGAACAGGGTAAGCGTATGTTCACATGGCCTATTTTCGGCTGTTTTCAGGCCGTAAACGTCCGAAAAACGTCCGGAAAATCAGAAGCAGAACACCTCCAAACATCTGCCCATTGATTTCAATGGGAAATACAGCGTTCTGTTCCGACGGGGCGTTTTTTTACGTGGGCGTTTTTAAAAACAGCTCCGTATTTTTTCAGACGTTTTTTGCTAAGAGTGTGAACATACCCTTAGGCGAGTATGTATTTTATTAGGCACTATTGGGGCATTATACTGTGTGGGGGGGGGGCAGTTATAGGGACATTATACTGTGTGGGGGAAGTTATAGGGACATTATACTGTGTGGGGGGTACTATGGGGCATTATACTATGTGGGGGTACTATAGCGACATTATAATGTGTCAGTGTCGGAGTATATTATGTATAGTAGTATACAGCAGTCGTAGGCGATCTATATTAATTCAATGCTGTGGCATGCAAATAGGGAGCGTAGCAAGCAAATAGGGGTGTGGCCGGAAAATCGTTGATTAATCGTATTTGAGGTTACATGTGCAATTAATCATGCCCAGCCCTAATTTATCCTAGGCGTAAATGGCCTAAAAAAATTATAATATAAGGAACTATAAAACTTGTGAAAATTGCTGTTTTTTGACCATCCCACTGAGAAACGTAATAAAAAGGTGGTCAAAAAATATTATGTACCAAAAAGTGGTACCAATGAAAACTGCAACTCGTCTAACAAAAAACAAGCAGTCATAAAGCTCCTTTGTTGTAAAAATTAATTGGGCAAAAGTATAAAAACATGACAAAAACATTATACGTTTGGTATCACTGTAGCGACTCACAGAATAAATTTAACATGTCATTTATACCACACAGTGAACTCCGTAAAAACAAAACCCAGACCCCCGCAACAAATTAATAAAAGTTATACAATACATATACCCAAAAATGGTGCCATTAAAAAAAGCCCTCAAACACTCTATAAAATGCTCAATTAGATGGGATTATGAAATTGAATGTAACCTACTGTGTGTATGTATATAGAAACGTATTGAATTAATATACCTGAGGCCCTATTCACACTGCATTTTAGCCTTTCCCAGCGTATACCTCCCACGGAAGGCATACAGTGGCATATGTGACCCATAGGCTTCCATTGTAAAAATAAATAAATAAATAAATAAGTAAGTAGTGAATAGAGCTTTAAAGGCTATGTATTCCTTTGAAAACATTTTATTATTTTTTTTACCTGACTGATACAGGTTTTAGTGCTAGCTACAGCTGCTCTGCATAGAGGATACAAATCAGCTGTATCTGGAAATGTAAAAATAATTTTTTATAAAATTTATTTAAAAAGACAAGGCAGTCAGTGTGTTTTGGTGCAACTTTGTAATTACATTTCATTAAAAATAATTTTTACTTTTTCAGATACAGTTGCTTTGCATCCTGTATACAGAGACGCTGTATCTAGCGCTGAAACCTTTATCTGTCAGGCAAAAAAATAATAATGTTTTCAAAGGTTTACATAGCCTTTAAAGCTAGTACACACACACACACACACACACACACACACACACACACACACACACACACACACACACACACTTCTTTCAGGTTTTATTTAAACGCTTATAAAAAAAATTACAAATTTTAAGCGATTTTCATTGCAAATTTTATATTTTATAACATTTTGAACATGAGTTTTCAAAAAATAAAATAAAAAAATCACCACTGACCACAAAAGCACTACAAAACACCACAAACCAAAACGCTATGTATGTAGGCTCTTTCATACTTACACTAGACTATAGGGCCAGGATCACAAACAGTTTTGATGCAGTTTTTGGCTCAATCCTTGGAGTCTAAGGCTATGTTCACACGCTTAACAAAAAATGTCTGTAAATACGGAGCTGTTTTCAAGGGAAAACAGCTCCTGATTTTCAGCCATTTTTTAAGCAACTAGCTTTTTTTGCAGCGTTTTTTACAGCAGTTTTTGGAGCTGTTTTTCTATTAAGTCAATGAAAAATGGCTCCAAAAACAGCTCATGAAGTGACATGCACTTCTTTTTATGAGGCGTTTTTAAAAACAGCTGCATAAAAACGCCCCATGGGAACAGAATGCCGTTTTCCCATTGAAATCAATGGAGGCGGTCAGCCCCCGCATTTTTTGCCGTTTTTCGGGGCGTTTACTGGCCGGAAAACGGCTGAAAATAGGCCGTGTGAACATACCCTAAGCCAGAAGTGGATCCAAAAACAATGAAAGAAAGATATTAAGAAAAGAATGATGCATTTCTTGTGTCCACTTCTGTGTTTGGCTCAAAAAAAAAGAATGAACCAAAAACTGAATAAAAAACTGTGTGTGTGATCTTGGCTTTAAGTAAGATCTCAGACTCTTTCTGCCGTTTTAGTCATGTTTTGTGAAAATTTTACACAACACCTCAGTAAAAACAGCACGTGGGAACACAGTCCAATACTCTCCTAGCTGGTAATTCCCTCATCACTCTAATTTATGTCTATATGTAAGTCTCCGCATATCGACTTAACGTCCTTACCGTCTTTTGTAGGTGGCGTCTCCCTCACAGGCTCGGGTGCTTCTTCCCCAGCTGTTTTTACCGCAGCATCATCCCCAGGGACTTCTGAAGCAGGGGCTGTGGAATCCGCAGCAGGAGTCTCGGTAACTGGAGCAGACATTTCTGGAATTAATGCAGGATTATCGGAGGCTTTGGCGCTAGATTCTTCAACTGGCTGAGACGGAGCGGCCACCTCTGGAGCCGCAGACTTGCTCTGTGCAGCTGGTGGTGCAGGGGATTTTTTAATAGGGACCTTTGCTGGCATGATTGAGTCTCTTTCCAATACAGCAGCAGTATGGCAGTAAAACCATAGGGCGTTCTGATTTATATAGCCTCCTGTCAGGCATTTTACCATCTGTTTTTTACGAACTGCCTCTGTATATTTAGAGCATTGGTGCACTCAGCTTCTTAGGACAAAAATAACTACTCTAAACATGACAAGTTTCAGAAGTCCCAGCAGCCCTTGAATCCCCTATGTACACATTTACCAATTATTAATGACCTGTCTCTGTAGATAAGTGGATTAAATCAGTGATTTTAATAAACGTCCTTTGAAACATTAAAGCACAATTGATATAAATATTGGCCTCCTACACATGGCTGAATTCTGGATCTGTGTGACTCAAACTATAACTTCATGTACCCCTGATTACACAAAGGCCCATAAATGTTGGATCCACATGTAGCTGAAGAAAGCCAGTGTAGATTTGGCTGCAAATTTGTGGTGATTCCATATCAAAATCTGCATATGTTATATGCTGATTTTGCTATGGATTCACCGGATTCAATACAATAAGGGTAGGAACACACCCAGCATGTTCAGAGCGGAAACGTTGCGTCAAGCTGCACAGCGAATCCGTCCTGAACACCACTGGGAATGCCGTCTAAAAATCGTGGTGCGTTTTTTTCGGGCGGAATTTCAGGTGCGGAAAGCAGCAGCGGAAAAAAAAACCATAACATTCATCTCTTCTATGCGTAGTCCGGCCCCCTGGTATGACGTTGCAGGCCATGTGACCGCTGCAGCCATTCATAGTCAAATGGGATGAAACTTAATCTAAGGAGACCAGAATGGAGTAGAAGAAGTGAACTTTGGGTAAGTATAACTACTTTGTTTCTTGCTTGCGATTTTTGCAGCGGAATCACTGTGATTCCACCACAAATATTGCAGCACACACCACTTTGTTGTGGGATTAAGCACCCCATTGAATTCAATGAGGAAAACCCACAACACAAGAGCAGCGATTCCGCAGTAGTAATTGATATGCTGCGGCTCAAATTTTTTTTGTTCCCTATGGATATTAAAGAGGCTCTGTCACCACATTATAAGTGCCCTAGCTTGTACATGATGTGATCGGCGCTGTAATGTAGATTACAGCAGTGTTTTTTATTCAGGATTCTGAATAGACATCACGTCCTGGCTGGAGATAATATATATTCATTGTCAGGAAACTGCAGTAACGTTATAGTGTGTTTATGTGTCTATATCGCTATGTGCTGTGTAAATGAATGGAGAGAAGTGTATGACGCTGATTGGTCAGCGTCATACACTCCTCTGTACAATGCCCACTTGGCCAAAAAGTAAAACACGCCCAGTTGTTCACTAAGAAACTCATTAACATAAAGCTAATATAGGTCATAGCTCCATCAAAAATGATAGTTTTTCTAAATAAAAAACACTGCTGTAATCTACATTACAGCGCCGATCACATCATGTACAAGATAGGGCACTTATAATGTGGTGACAGAGACTCTTTAAGATCCAAGAAATGAATTGTAGCCTCACTATAAGTAAAAGTGAGCAATATATTCAAATCATCAGTATTCAATTCCCCCACGGATGTCTCTAGGGCCCCAAATGGTCCTTTCCAGCATAATAAAATATCAGCTATATATCTATACTGTCATGCCCATGGCCGCGGGCCGTCAGGTTCACTCACCTCCTGATGCCCGCAGCCATGGATCTGTGAATGCTGGCCCCCATCTCCTCCTCAAGAGATGCCGGTGCTCACTTACGCTTCTCCCGGCCGGGTCCCATAGTGTCAGCGCGCGCGCCTAAATTCAAGTACAATGCCGTTCCTGCTACCTGTAACCTGTAATCCGTGCTATCCTGGTCAAGTGCTGTGTTGAGCTGAAGTCGTACTGTGCAGTGTACCATGCCTGTCCTGCTACACCATGCCTGGCGTCTGCCTGCTGCCTAGTCCCAGCCGAGCTTGTCTTGCTACTGTCTGAGCTACCACATGTACACTATACAAACTACAGACTGTGACCTGTGTCCTGTTGGCCAACTGCCATACCGTCAAGGCAGTATGGCCCAGTGGGTCCACATACCCATCGTGACAGTAGGCTGGTCAGTCCAAGACCATGACGACGTAACAGGAGATGCGGGCGGATATGCTAGACCTCCAGTCTCGACAGAACCAACTCCTCCAGGCATTGAACATTATTGCATGTCGGCTGGAGGTGCAAGCTGCCGTTCCTCCAACTGCACCTCCTGGCAGTGGTGATCCCCAATTTTCTTTGCTGCTGCCTGACCGCTATGATGGAGACACAAGGACCTGCCGTGGATTTTTGAACCAGTGTCAGATCCACTTTAGCCTTTATGCAAGGGCATTCTCGTCTGATGGCGCAGGGGTCGCGATTATCGTCTCTCTCTTCACTGGCAGGGCCCTTGCATGGGCGAACCCTATTTGGGAGAGACAAGGACCAGAGACCCGTGACTTCCAGTGGTTCCTACGGACATTTCGCACGGTGTTTCAGGAGCCTGGACGAGTCTCGTCTGCAGTCGCCTCCTTGCTGAACCTAATCCAGGGAGATACCTCCATGGGCGAGTACGCCATTCACTTCCGCACCCTGGCGGGAGAACTGTTGTGGAACAATGAGGCCCTGGTAGCTACATTATGGCAGGGACTGTCGCCTAGGATTAAGGATGAGCTTGCCGCCCGAGATCTACCATCTACCCTGGATGCCCTCATCCTTCTGGCCGCCCCGGTTGATATAAGAATCCGAGAATGGTTCCAAAAAGCTCGTCGGGAAGGAGGACTTCCTAGTCCGGTTCCTACTTTGCAGCAACCCCTGCTGTCCTCAGATGCTGATGCAGGAGTCTGTGAGGACGGACCAGTTTAAGCTGTCTACCCAGGAGAGACAATGCAAAAGCCCCAAAGCCTAGGGTTGGTGGGAGAGACAACCCGGGGTAAAGAAGGACTTTCGAATAAATTGTCCATTCCTGTGACCATAATGTCAGGCGAGAAGACGCATCGGGTCTCTGCGTATCTGGACTCTGGATCCGCTGCCAATTTCATTAGTAGAAACCTGGTGGATCTTCTCCAATTGCCCACAACCCCTCTGGAGAGGCCGTTGATGGTTGCATCTGTGAATGGACTACCTCTGCCAGACTTAATTGTAGCTGTGACCAAGCCGCTGAGGCTCCAAGTGGAAGCTCTCCATTCCGAGCTCCTCTCGTTCTTTGTCCTGGCTAAAGCTGTCAATTCTGTTCTGCTGGGTCTGCCCTGGGTCCGACTACATGCCCCAGTTCTGGACTGGAATTCTGGATAGGTTCTCCCGTGAGGCCCTGAGTGTCTCATCCGTTGCCTGGTACAGATTCGTTTGGCTCACTCTCCTCTGCCTCAGTCCTTGGCAGGATTGCCTGGTCATTATTCTGCATTCTCGGATGTCTTCATCAAGAAAGAGGTGGAGTCGCTGCCCCCACACCGGCGTATAACTGTCCTATCAACCTAGTTCCTTGTGCATCCCTTCCCCGTGGTAGGGTATATCTTCTCTCCGTGCCAGAGACTCTGTCCATGTCCGCCTATGTTAAGTAGAACTTGGAGAGGGGCTTCATACGGAAGTCTTCCTCCCCGGCAGGAGCTGGGTTCTTCTTCCTCCCCGGCAGGAGACGGCTTCTTCTTCGTCAAGAAAAAAGATGGTTCTCTGCATTCTTGCATCGACTACCGGGGTCTCAACCAGATCATGGTAAAAAATAGGTATCCGTTGCCATTGATTTCTGAACTATTTGATCGCATACGTGGAGCCAAGATTTTTTCAAAACTAGACCTGCGTGGGGCTTACAGCCTAATCCGGATTCGCCGGGGTGACTAATTGAAGACGGCATTGAACACCCGTGATGCCCTTTGGTCTGTGTAATGCTCCCGTGGTCTTCCAGGAGTACGTTAATGACATCTTCCGTGATCTCCTCTATGTTTGTGTTGTGGTCTATCTTGATGACATCTTGATTTTTTCTCCAGATCCAATGACTTAGGCCCCATGCACACGACAGCAAAAAACCTCAGTTTTTGCGGACCGCAATTGCGGTCCGCAAAAACGGAGCCATTCACTTTCATTGAACACCGACACCTTGACGTAGCACTACGGAAGGGTGTCAGTGCCGTGGAAATATTCCGGGAATTATGGAACATGTCCGTTCTTTCGCATTTTGCGTGCCGTGCTCCCATACTTTGTCAGTCAGCGGCCGGCCGGCCGTGCCCGCAATCGCGGGCCATGATTGCGGGCACGGTCGTGTGCATGGGGCCTTATTTTAATTTATGTGTTTTTATTTAATAAAATATTATGATGACTTTATTTAATTTTTCACACACAAAGTTTTTTTTATTGACACTTTCTTACTGTACTGGGGGCTGCCATGTTTTTTTTCAATTGTGTATGTGTCTACTAACGACACATACACAGATGGAATATGGGAGCACAATGCAAAGGACACAATGAACGGGAGCCGTCCATTGCCTCTGCTATCTGGCTCTGTACCCCCTGGTTTGTAGGGCGATAGCAGGCACAATTATGAAGACCGGCTGCACTGCAGGTAAGGTGTGTGTGTGTGTCTCTCTGTCCCTCTCTGTCTCTCACAGACTCCCGCTCACATGACCCCTGGCGGGCCCCCCGCTGACCGTGATCGGGTGAGGAATCCGTCAGCAGGAGGTCGGGGAGGAGACTGTCAGCAGCAGATGGTTATTCCTATCACAGAGTGGTGTGACAGTCTCCTCTACTGCGGAGGAGACTGTGAGCAAGATTGTATGGGGACGATGGACGAGACTGTCAGCAAGATTGTATGGGGACAATGGAGGAGACTGTCAGCAGTATTGGGTGGTGATCCTGGAGGAGACTGTCAGCAGGATTGTATGATGATGCTGGAGGAGACTGTCAGCAGGATTGTATGGGGACTTTGGAGGAGACTGTCAGCAGTATTGGGTGGTGATGCTGGAGGGACTGTCAGCAGGATTGTATAGTGATGCTGGAGGAGACTGTCAGCAGGATTGTATGGGGACGTTGGAGGAGACTGTCAGCAGTATTGGGTGGTGATGCTGGAGGAGACTGTCAGCAGGATTGTATGGTGATGCTGGAGGAGACTGTCAGCAGGATTGTACCCAAAATGGCAGCCGGACACAGCTTAGCAATTTGAAGACACCTTTTCCTGGCTTGTAGGAGGGGGTTTGAGATTCCCTCCCACATTTACGGCAGCTGTGAGTCAGGTTGCTTTGCCTTATTCACCTTGCTGTAATTCTGGGAAGTGCTCCCTCTGGTGGCCAAATAGGAAAACATGTCAAATTATCATTTAATTTTTAATAAAAATGTTAAAAAAAAATACAGCCAAAAACTTAAAAAATATAATAGAAATAAGTAACTTACTTAAAAAAAAAAGCTTAATTCGCAACACATTCCTTTTAAGGGAGAATCGTCTTTAAGTCAAGTTGGAGAAGTGCGTGCTTGAGAGAGATGCTCTACCCTTCCTGGGCTACATCATCTCGAATCAAGGTCTCAAGATGGATCCTGAAAAGGTAAAGGCCGTCCTGGAATGGCCATGCCCTCAAGGCTTGAGGGCCATACAGCGCTTCCTGGGATTCGCCAATTTCTACAGACAGTTCATTCCAAACTTTTCCTCACTAACATCTCCTATCTCTAACCTCACCAAGAAAGGCATGAATGCCAAGGTGCGAACTCCAGAGGCGGAAGCCGCATTTAATAGCCTGAAGAGTCCACTACTGTCCGGCCGACAAGAATGTAAGGGCCGATGCCTTGTCCAGGTCGTTTGAGACAGAGGACACTATGGAGTCTCCACAGAATGTCATTAATCCGTCCTGCATCATCCCTGTCAAGCCTCTGCAAGTTAGAGACATTCCCCCAGGGAGGACTTTTGTCGTCTGGCAGACAGAAGAAGAATCCTCCGCTAGGGACACAGTTCCAAACTGGCAGGACACGCGGGTGTCCGTAAGACCCGAGACTTGCCTTGATCACACGTCAGTTCTGGTGGCCCACAGTGCCCAAATACATCACAGACTTTGTCCCCTCCTGCACGGTGTGCGCAGCAAACAAAGTTGCCCACTCCAAACCGGCGTGCCTGCTCCAGCCGCTGCCTGTGCCCGATGTCCCCTGGCAGCATATTGCTATGGACTTGCCACTCTCTGCTGGCTGCAGTACGGTCTGGGTGGTGGTGAACCGATTTTCCAAGATGGCTCATTTCGTTCCACTGACCGGCCTACCGCTTCTCGACTGGCCAATTTCTTCATCCAACACATCTTCTGTCTGCACGGCTTGCCTATGCATATTGTGTTGGATAGGGGGGGTTCAGTTCACCTCAAAGTTCTGGAGAGTCCTCTGCGTAGTCCTCGGTGTGAAGTTGGACTTTTCCTCTGCCTACCATCCCCAGTCCGATGTTCAAGTCGAGAGAATAAATCACATTATGGAGAACTATCTACGACACTTTATTGCCAGGCAGCATGATGACTGGGTGCAGCTGCTTCCTCCTACAACAACCACACTAGTGAGTCCAAAGCTAAGAGTCCATTCTTCATTGTCTATGGCCAACACCCTCGAATACCTCTCCCTGTTTCCACTACGTCCCAGGTGCTTGCAGCTGTCTCTGCATTCAAGGACTTTCAAAAATCTGGCAGCAGACCCGATTTTCTATTCTGCTGCCGGTCGCCGCATGAAAAGAAATGCAGACAGAAGAAGACGAGAGCCTCCCCAGTTTCTTACAGCTGAGGGTGCCATCATACAAGTTTGCTCGCAGGTTCGTTGGACCCTTCGAGATTTTGCAACAAATTAACCATGTCTCCTACAAGTTTCGGCTGCCTCCTACCCTCAAGATCCCTAACTCCTTCCATGTCTCCCTGCTGAAGCCGGTGATCTTGAACCGCTACTCCAAGACTTCCACTCCTGCAGTGGCTCCCAGCGGTTCGTCAGAGATTTTTGAGGTTAAGGAGATCCTGGACACCAAGAGAGTGGGTGGAAGAACCTTTTATTTGGTGGATTGGAGGGGAATTGGTCCTGGGAGCCAGAAGAGAACCTCAATGCCCCTACATTCCTGAAGAATTTTCTCTCTCATTCTGGGGCCAAGAGGAGGGGGCGTAAGAGGGGGGATACTGTCATGCCCATGGCCGCGGGCCATCAGATTCACTCACCTCCTGACAATGCCCGCAGCCATGGATCTGTCCTCAGGAGATGCCAGCGCTTACTTCCGCTTCTCCCGGCCGGGTCCCGTAGGGTGCGCACCCGTGCCCGCTCTTAAAGGCCCAGCAAGCGCACCTGAATTCAAGTACAAAATTAGAGTTTCCTGGACTTTAAGAGGGGCCCAGCCCCTTCCTGCCTTGCCTGAGCCTTGTTGCCGTTTTCCTAGTATGTCTATGCAAATGGTCTCCTAGTGTTTTCCAGTCCCCAGTGTTCCCCGTTCCTGCTACCTGTAATCTTTATCCCGTGCTATCATGGTCAAGTGTCGTGTTGAGCTGAAGTCGTGCTGTGCGGTGTACCACGCCTGTCCTGCTACACTATGCCTGGTGCCTGCCTGCTGCCTAGTCCCAACCGAGCCTGTCTTGCTACTGTCTGAGATACCACAGGTACACTATACGAACTACAGACTGTGACCTGTGTCCTGTTGGCCAGCTGCCATACAGTCAAGGTGGTACGGCCCAGTGGGTCCACATACCCATCGTGACATATACCAACAAGCTGCATACTTACTGATGAGAGGATTTAGATAAACTACAAATTCCTCCCAACAACCCAAGTGTAAACAGGCATACAATGGGCATTTGACAAAAATACCCCATTGCAGTCCCCTGAATCTGGCGATAATGTTTTCGATCAAAAGAAAAACCATTATGATTCAGTACAAATTCCAACATCACAATGATAAATTCATTCTGGTGAGCCCAATCTCTCCCTCCTTTCTCCAGAAAGTATGCAGCAGCTCTGAGTCCTACTTCATGTGGTATTGAAGTATATAATGATTCAACATCTAGATATACTAGAAGAAAATTCCCCCCAAGGGATAGGTTGACAATTTTCATCAAAAGATCTCCTGTATCTAGAACATAGGAAGGTAAATTACGAACAAAGGGCTTTAATTTGTCATCAACATATTTCCCAAGGTGATTCGTTGGGTTATCAGAGCCATAAATAATTGGGATTCCTTTTTCTTATGAACCTTGGCAAGTATGTAAATTATGAGGATATGTTGCTTCCTAACTTCAAGATATTGTAACGACTGGCAGGTATGTGGACCCACTGGGCCACTCCGCCATAACGGAGCAGCTGCTGATCAACAAAGTCTATAGCAGTCAGTGGGGTGAAAGTACCTGGATAGTCAGAGGTGGGCTTGTGCCAGGCAATCAGAGGAAGTAGGCTTGTGAGGGTAATGGAACTTAGCTGGGACACCGAACTGGAGCAGTGCAGTCGTATCAGACAATGGACTTGGCTAGGACACTGGATAGGAGTAGTGCAGTTGTCTCGGACACTGGACTTGGCTAGGACACCGGACAGGAGTAGTGTAGTAGTCTCAGACACTGGACTTGGGTAAGGGCACCGGACACAGATGGTAAAATTGTCTCTGACACTCGAGTTGGCACAGGCAATGAGCACAGATAGTGAAATCGTCACGGTGACTTGACTTAGCACGAGAACCGGACACAGATATTGGATACGAGATACAGAATGCAGGATAAAGGATACAGCTAAGGAACCATTTGCAAGACAAACACTTGGAAGACACAACATTGATCAGGCCGTGGGGCAGAGGGCAGATCAGACTAAATAGCCCAGGGTGTACAGGGATAGGCTGGGGAAACTTATAGTGGTGTGCGCACTGGCCATTTAAGAGAGCACTCTACGGGAGGAGGGAGGCCCCGGCTTTGAGAGAAGGGAAGCATCACTGCGAGAAATTGCAGAGCCAGGGGATTTGCTGTAACGGTTCAGGACCACAGGCTTCAGGAGAGACACATGGAACGAGTTAGGAATATTGAGAGTAGGGGGCAGCCATAGCTTGTAAGACAAAGTGTTGATTTATTGAAGAATTTCAAAATGACCAAGAAATCTGGGAGCAAATTTGTAAGAGGGTATTTTAAGACTAATATTTTTTGATGATAACCAGACCTTGACTCTGGGAAGAAATTGAGTAGGAATTTTTCTCTTTCTATCAGCAAATTTTTTCATGTGGTCCACTGCCTACAGGATCGCGGACTTGGTTTGCTACCAGATGTGAAGAGAGCTTCCAAAGGAAAAATTGGCTGCAGGCACTTGAGATATTTCTAGTACAGGAAGAGGAACACAAGGATGTTGGCTCTAGACAATGAAGAATGGAGAAGAAGCAGCAGACTCACTCGTGTGGTTATTGTAAGAAAATTTAGCCCATGGAAGAAAAATGCAGCCAATTGTTGTGTTGCAGGCATATAAAATGACAAAGGTAATTTTCCAGTACTTGATTAATCCTTTCAACTTGGCCATTAGATTGTGGGTGATAAGCAGAAGAAAAACATTTTACATCCAGAAGTTTACACGGGGCTCTCCAGAATTTAGACGTAAATTGTACACCCCAGTCAGACACGACATGGAGAGGTAGTCCATGAAGGCGAAAGATAAGTTGAATAAACAAATCTGCCAAATGAGGAGCTGAGGGAAGGCCGGGCAGAGGGACGAAATGCGCCATCTACAAAAGCGATCCACAACAACCTAGACAGTTATACATCCAGCAGAAGAAGGAAGGTCAGTAATAAAAGCCATGGCAATGTGTTTCCAGGGACCATCAGGAACAGGCAGGGTTTGGAGCAGTTCAGCAGGCTTGGAATGGGTAGTCTTGTTTTGGGCACAGTTGGTACAAAAAGAGACATAATCCACAACATCTTTAGGCAGCGTGGGCCACCAGTAGGGAAGAGAATTAAAGTCCGGAGTCTTATGGATACCAAAGTGCCCAGCCAACTTGGAATTATGACACTAAGATGAGAATTTTTTTTCTGTCAGCAGGACTTTTTTCCAGGGGGAATGTCTGCAGAGGGTTAGCAGCAATAATCCTAGAAGGTGACTTGACTTTGAGGGTCCTCATCAGAGTCATAAATTTCAAACAACCGGGACAGGGCATCAGTCTTTACATTTTTATCTGCAGGACGGAAGTGAAGTAGGTACTGGAATTTGGCAAAAAACAGCGACCATCTGGATTGACGAGGGTTCAGTCGTTGTGCAGACTATAAATACGTGAGATTCTTGTGATCAGTGTAGATGATGATAGGATGAGTAGCCCCCTTTAGGTAGTGCCTCCACTCTTCTAAGACACCAGTAACTCACAGTCCCAAATAGAATAGTTGCGCTCAGCAGGAGAGAAGAGTTTAGAGAAAAAGCCACAGGATACTGCCTAACCCTTGGAGTTTCTTTGAAAAAGGAGTGCTCCAACACCAATGGAAGAAGCGTCAACTTGAAAGGGCATCACAAGATATTCATAGTGACCGTCTCGGGTGTTGAATGTGGTTTTCCATTTGCCACCCTTACGGATACGGATCAGGTTAGAAGCCCCGCATAGATCCAGTTTTGTGAAAATCTTGGCCCCATGAATCCTGTCAAAGAGCTCAGAGATTAGGCGGCAAGGGGTACTTGTTGTTGACCGTGATTTGGTTTAAACCATGGTAGGCGATCCATCTTTATTTTCAACTAAGAAGAATCCGGCTCCAGCTCGAGAAGAAGACTCTTGATAAACCTCCTCATGAGGTTCTCCTTGACATATGCTGACATGGCCTGGGTTTCAGGCAAGGAAAGGGGATAAACCTGTCCACGGGTAGAAGAAGCTTAAAGGAGTAATTCAATAGGACAATCGCAGGGACGATGAGGAGGAAGGACCTCAGTCTCCTTCTTGCTGAAGACATACATGAAACAGACATACTGTGGAGGCAGACCAGAGAGTGACTGAGGCACCGGGAACAGATCTGGACAAACCTGAGGCAGACAGGGGAGAAGACATCGAGATTCCCACTGCAGGATCTCTCCAAAATTCCAGTCGAGGACAGGAGTGTGTTGGCGAAGTCAATGCAGTCCCAGCAGGATAGGGTTAATAGCTGTCAGTAGGACACAAAATGCTATTTGCTATGGGTAAAAACTCCCACTTGAAACTTCAGAGTTTTAGTGACGGAAGGAATCATATCTGGCAGGGGTTGACCATTCACAAAAGAGACCACAAGAGGTTTCGCCGGAGGTATTATGGGCAAGTGGAGACGATCTAAAAATGCCTGGTGGATGAAGTTCGAAGCTGCTCCAGAATCCAGATAAACAGAAATAGAGTGTGATTCTTCACAAGTGGAGATAGTCACAGGAATAGATTTTTGCATTTGGCATCTCTCCTATCAACCCTAGGTGCTGGAGTTTCCCGGCCTTTGGGGACATTGACGCACAAAATGACCCTTGTGGTCAGAGTACAGACATAATCCTGCTGAACGTCTGCGCTGTCGCTCCTGGTCAGACAGTCTGAGTCTGTCCACCTGTATAGGTTCTTCAGGAGGAACCACTGAAGGAAGAAGTAGAGATCTCTAGACTGGTGCCCAAATTCCAAAGGACCTTTTATCCTGACGAATTTCCAGGGTGCGTTCTTTGAACCTCATGTCAATCCATGTAGCCAGGAGAATTAGGGCACCCAAGGTAGATGGGAGGTCACGAGCCGCCAGCTAATCTTTTATTTGAGAAGCGAATCCTTGCCAGAAGGTCGCCACCAAGGCCTCATTATTCCAGGCAAGCTCCGCTGCCAACATACGGAACTGAATGGTGTATATTTCCACCATCATTTCCCCTTGACGGAGAGTCTGAAGCGAGGCAGCTGCAGAAGACGTTCGGCCCGGTTCTTCAAATACTGTACGAAAAGTCTCCAGAAATAATTGTGAATTTGAAGATTCCAGTCCCTCGCGTTCCCAGATAGGGTTTGCCCATGCCAGTGCTTTGCCAGAGAGGGGGGAGACAATAAAAGCAACTTTGGACACATCAGAGGGAAAATGATGAGCGTGTAACTGAAAATGGATCTTGCACTGGTTGATGAAGCCTCTACAATAATTTTCATCTCCATTGTAACGAGAAGGGAGTGGCAATGAAATTCTGGACCCAGAAATGACAGGAGAGATAGCGGGTGGAGGATTATAGGGAGCAGCCACAGAAGGAAGATCCAAATGATTCACTATAGAGTTAACAGTTTGTAGGAGTTGATTTTGTCATTCACGGTGGTCACGCATGTCCGCTTTCATTAATTGGATAGGCGTCTTGGATTGACCAGCGGGATCCATGGCCAGAGCAAACTGTAACGACTGGCATGTATGTGGATCCACTGGGCCACTCCGCCGTAACGGAGCAGCTGCTGATCAACAAAGTCTATTGCAGTCAGTGAGGTGAAAGTACCTGAATAGTCAGAGGTGGGCTTGTGGCAGACAATCAGAGGAAGCAGGCTTGTGCAGGATAATGGAACTTGACTAGAAGACCAGACAGGAGTAGTGCAGTCATCTTGGACCCCGGACTTGGCTAGGACACTGGACAGGAGTAGTGCAGTCGTCTCGGACACTGGACATTGTTAGGTCACCGGACATAGATAGTGAAGTCATCTTGGACACTCGACTTGGTACGGTCACCGGGCACAGATGGTGAAGTCATCACGGACACTTGACTTGGCACGAGAACCGGACACAGACACTGGATACGGCATGCAGGATACGGGATACAGTATAAAGCTAATTAACCATTTGCAAGACAAAAACTGGTAAGACACAACATTGCTCAGGCACTGGGGCAGAGGGCAGGTCAAACTAAATAGCCCAGGAAGTATAGACATAGGCTGGGAATACTTTTAGTGGTGCTCGCGCTGGCCATTTAAGAGACCACCAGCACACGCTCACCTTAAGGGAGCGTGGACCAGGAGGCAGTTTGCGCAGATAGGAGGGAGACACCGGCATTGAGGGAAGGGAAGCTGACAGCCGCCGGGGGGAGATAAGATGACGGTGGTCAGAGCTACAGAATTTCATATTCATGTTTGCTGATCAAGCCCTCATCTAGGGCATATATAAAATTTCTATTCAGTGTGCAGCTTATGTTTTCTGTTGAGTTTTCCTTTAGGAAAATATAGCACTTAGTATCAAGTTGTTTCCTGATCTCATTGACATAGTATTCTTTCCTGAGGAGGACAACATTCCTACCCTTGTCATTTGGTTTAACCCCTTCCCACAAAATCACATACAGTTACGTAAAGGGCGCTAGTGTGTTAGCGCATCCCCACGTAACTGTATGATGGTGATGGAGCTGGCTCAGAAGCTAAGTCAGCGCCATCACCGCCGGGTGTCAGATGTATATTAAAACGATCAAAACGATATCAAAAACGATCGCTGCATCTAGGTGGTTTCTAGCCTGTCGGCACCCCTGAGACGTAGTGTCGGGGATGCCGATGGTTGGCCTAACAATAGCCTCCGGTTTGCCAAGTACGGAAGCCTTTTAGGCCACGAACCCCTTAGATGCAGCAATCCAAAGCGATCGCTGCATCTAGGTGGTTAGATCGCAACCGATGGTTGCTTAATGGCAACGATCGGCACCCGAGGGGTTGCTGATGGTTGCTATGGCAACCGCAGACCTAACAATGGCGTCCTAGTACAGAAGCCTGTTAGGCTCTGCTGGAATGTGAAGTCTAATAGGCTTGCTGTCAGTAAATAGCTGACAGCTATAATACACTGCACTATGTAAGTAGTGCAGTGTATTAGAATAGTTTATTCATGGGACAAAAAAAAGTTTAAAAAAAAGTTAATAAAAATGTTGTAAAAAAATAAAGGTTTCAAGTTAAAAAAACAATAACCGTCTTTTTTCCCCATAATAAGTATTTTATTACCACAGCTTTTATGATGGAAAAATAAAAAAGTTATGGCTCTCAGAATATGGCGACAGAAAAAATAAATCATTTGAAACAAAAGTGATTTTATTGTGTAGACGCTGCAAAACATAAAAAAAAGTATATACATATGGTATCGCCGTAAACATATTGACCCGTAGAATAAAGTAAATATGTCATTTATAGCACACGCAGAACGACGTAAAAAAAAGTTAAAAAAAAGATTGTCAGCATTGTTGGTTTTTGGTCACTTTACTTGCCAAAAAATCAAATTTACCCCAAAATGGTACCAGTGAAAACTACAGATTGTTCCACAACAAATAAGCCCTCACAAAGCTCCAGGGCAGAAAAAATAAAAAAGTTCTTGCTCTCAAAATTTGGCAATGCAAAATGTGCAGTGTTCCAAAAGCGGATAACATCTGGCACCATTTATCAGAGCGACACTGGCCACACATTTTCTGCAGATTATTATTTATTTACCGCATTATTATACCCTCTTAATATGCCCTGATGTACTCCGCACAGATTACATATGCCCCCACATTATAAACTAAAAAAACAGCAAAACTGTACCCCAAACAGAACAACTAGCAAGCTAAATCTGCGCTCCAAAAGCCAAATGGCGCTCCCTCCCTTCTGAACTCTACAGTATGCCCAAACAGCAGTTTGCGCCCACATATATGGCCTCGCCATACCCGGGAGAACCCGCTTAACAGTTTTAGGTATTTGTCTTCAGTGGCACGAACTGGGCACAACATATTGTGCACTAAAATGGCATATAACTGTGGTAAAATTGCAAATTTCACTTTGCACCATCCACTGAGTATTCATTTGTAATAAAAAACAAAGAAACCTGTGGGGTCAAAATGCTCACTACACCCCTTAAAAAATGCATTGAGGGGTGCAGTTTCCAAAATGGGTGTCAATACGTGGGAGTGTGTTTTACTATTTGACCCCACAGCTCTGCCATTGTGGGCCAATGCTGCAAAAATCACAAAAATAGGCCTCACATTCGCATTTACCTTTTCACTCCTTAGCCCTGTCATATGTCCAGGCAAATGATAAATGCCTTGAGGGGTGTAGTTTACAAAATGGGGTCACTTCTCAGGGCTTTCTACTGTACTGGTACTTCAGGGACTCTGAAAAAATATGAGCTAAAACGACATTTTATTAGAAAAAATTTAGATATTTAATTTCACGGCCTAATTCCAATAGATTCTGCAAAAACCGTGTGGGGTCAAAATGCTAAATATACCCATAGAAATATTCCTTGAGGTGTGTAGTTTACAAAATGGGGTCACTTTTAAGGGGTTTGCACTGTTTTGGTCCCTTCAGGGCACTGAAAACCATTCCAGCAAAATCTGCTTTCCAAAATCCAAATGACCCTCCTTCCCTTGTGAGCCTTGCCGTGGGTCCAAACAGCAGTTTATTACCACATATGGGGTATTTCCGTAATCGGGAGAAATTACTTTACAAATGCTGGGGGATTTTTCTCATTTATTCCTTGTAAAAATTCAACATTTTAATATTTTTCGGAAAAAAAGTCGATTTTCATTTTTACTGATTAATTACAATAAGTTTAGCTAAAACAACTGTTGGGCCAAAATGCGAACTATACCTCTAGATACTTGAAGAAGTATTCGGCACACAAAATGTAGGTTTTAAATTCTTTAGATTTATTGTATTCGATGCCAGCGGCTTAGTGCGTGCAACGTTTCGGTCAGGAGACCTTCGTCAGGCACTATTGGTGTACAGAATAATACAAGGAAGTATATTAGCATCATATAAATACGTAAACAATAAGTGTAACATATACCATGACATAAAAGAGAAATAAAATATAAAGACATTAAATTAAATAATGAAGGTAAGACCTGAAATTAAAACAAGAACAGGATCTTAGGCAAAACACATACAGGGTTCCTGCATTGTAAAGATTTACATGATATACATATATATGTATTTTACTAAATGATATGAGTATGTGCATGTGTAACGTCCATGGCCGCGGGCTGTCGGATTTACTCACCCCCGACGCCCGCAGCCATGGATCCGTGAGCGCTGGTCCCTGTCTCCTTCCTAAGAGACGCGAGCGCTCACTTCCACTCCGTCCTGCTGTGTCCCGTAGGGTGCGCGCGCATGGCCTTAAAGGGCCAGCGCGCGCACAAAAGGATCATCATCATCATCATCATCATCAACTGCCCTGATTTCCTGGTCTATAAGAAGGCCCCAGGCCTTTTGAACCTTGCCTGAGCTTTGTTAGTCTATCCCAGTCTGTCTCGCAAATGGTCCCTTAGTGTTTCCCCGTTCCAGCTGTTACCCATGCCCTGTTACCCGTTCCTGTATTCTGTATTGTTCCAGTTCCTGTGCCTACCAGCGTTGGAGTCGTGTCTTCTGCCACGTCCAGTGTCGTTTGCCATGTCCAGCGTCTTCTGCCACGTCCAGTGTCTTCTGCCACGTCCTGTGTCTTCTGCCACGTCCAGTGTCTTCTGCTTCATTGGATACTGCCCGCCACGTCTGGCGCCACCTGCCGCACCAGTCTCCATCCGTGCTGAAGCCACAGCCACCGTCCGGACTATTTCAGGTACCCAAGTTTTACTGTCTGCCATTGACTTTCGCATAGACTGTGACCTGGTCAGCTGCCTCCCCGCTACGGCGGAGCGGTCTAGTGGGTCAACATACCCTGTGTCCTTGACAGCATGTAGATGGATGACATCCTAATCCTGGGCACAATATCCAAATACAGGGCAAAATGTATGGTATAGGGAAGACTATCCCATGGAGATCCTATAAAAAATCGGCACAACTTAATAATCTGGAATATCTCTCTTAAGATACCATGCTGCGTGTATTCAAAAAGAAGGAAACATATATTGCTGAAAGGTTTTGTTGATGCTTTATATATCTGGTCCCAGTATTTAAGGAGAGAAAACATTGTAACAGAGAAAACATTGTACAATGCCATTGAAAAGTTATTAAAACGTCAGAGGGACCTGGACGACTATAATAATAAAAGGGTCTACAGGTGGCATGAGGGATATGCAGGCGGCAGATCAACACGGAGAGTGGCGTACGACTTGTCGGGATCTTCATATTCAGGATCAGGGGGCGAAAGACAGGACTACCACCAACAAAGACCGTATGGGAGTCGTTTTTTTAGGCCAGCGACGGGGCAGACACCCAAGAAGAGGACGAGGAGAGGCAGGAAACAACCAAGAGGAAATCAACCGGGCAATGGAGACGAGATCGCAGGTATGACCTCTATATCACAGTCATTGGTAGTCAATATTTCATCTAAAACCCTGAGTCCAGCTCAGTCACTTCTCCTCCAGAAGGGCCTTTCCTTATGCCCATCATACAGATACGATTTGTTCCAGCTAGACATGGATCTTAATCGTTTCTTCAGATCCCTACGCCTCCGGGTCTACTTCTCCAATATGGGGGAGTCCCGAAGGAACGAAGGGACAGCGATCAACCCCACAGAGGGTCCTGCAATAACCTCCCGAGACTTTGGACTGAGGAACAAAAGTTTCTTCAACCCTCCAAAGAACTGACCTGCATTGGAGACATTCATTAATCTGATCCACAGAGATGTGGACAGATTCAACCATGAATTTAGATTAGGCCAGTTCAAATGCCAGGCCAATCTAAGTAATCTGGACAGACAAGCTTTGTCTTCCCTTACCGGGGACAAGGATCTGATTATCAAACCTGCTGATAAGGGGGGAGCCATTGTATTCATAGATAGGTCCACCTACTTCAGAGAAATACATAGGCAGTTACAGGACACATCCGTTTATTTACCTGTAAACCAGGACCCCACTAATTAGATCGCACTAAAGATCAAAAACATCCTAGAAAAACATATGGCTTTAGGTACGATAGACCAGGACACGGTGTCTTACTTGACTAATAGACACCCAGTCATACCCGTGTTCTACACATTACCTAAAATTCACAAGGGCCTGGACAACCCTCCAGGTCGTCCCATAGTAGCCTCAACAGATTCACTGTTTACTCCACTCTCCAAATTCATGGAGAAATTGCTCACTACCCTTGTGAAGAACACAAGATCCTTTCTGTTGGATACATCTAACTTCTTAGAAATCATCCACACACTGGATGTACCACCTCCAGACATCATTCTAGTGAACCTGGATGTATGCAGCCTCTACACCTCTATCGAACACCCAAAAGGGCTAATAGCGGTCGAGGAAATATTAACCAAGGCAGATAAAGAAAGAAAGGTTGTAGACCTCGGTCTTGATCTACTAACTATTATCTTAACTGATAATTACTTCCTATTTGAGGATACATATTTTATCCAACAGAGGGGCACGGCTATGGGGTCCAAAGTGGCACCACCATATGCAAACTGTTACATGGCCCATTTTGAGGAAAATTTTGTATATCCTACAACCATGTTTAAAGAACATATACTGCTGTGGACAAGATATATCGATGATATATTCTGCTTACGGAAGGGCACGAATGAGTCACTACTAAAATTCGTGGAGTACCTTAACAACATCTGGCCAGATTTGCAATTCACATTGAATTATGACGAATCTAGGATCAGTTTCCTAGACACCATGGTCATCAAGGATGACAGAGGCCACCTCAGCACAGATCTGTTTACAAAAGAAACAGATAGGAATGGCCTCTTACACTACAGCAGTTGTCACCCAATAGCGACCAAGAAATCACTGCCAAAGTCCCAATATAAAAGAGTTACTAGGATAGTGGACGACACCGAAAATAGGACCATGAGAACGACCAACATGACCCAAAAATTTAGGGACAAAGGCTATCCTATTCGTACATTATTGGAAGCACAACAAAATACAGTCAGTAACAGGACCAGGGATAAACCAAAAAGTATACCATTTGTGCACACGTACCATCCCTGTGCACATAAGGTCCACCATATCATCAGAAAACATTGGCCCCTTCTTATAGAAGCATACCCTAAGGTTACAGAATTCAAAACTCTGTTTCTCCCATGTTCCAAAAGACCCCAGAACCTTAGAGACAAGTTGGTAAAAGCAGATGTAGGCTCAGCCAAGACACCCCCAAGACAAACCTTTCTTAACACCCCCAAAAAAAGGAACCTTCCCGTGCCGATCTTGCTTACAGTGCTACTATGTAATAAAGGGTGACACATTACAACATCCTCAAACTGACGAACGTATACCAGTGAATGAATACTTTACATGCAATACCAACTATGTCGTATACATGATAAAATGCCCATGTGGACTAGCGTACGTTGGGGAAACAATACAGCGCATACGGGATAGAATCGGACAACATAAGAGTAACATACAGTGTAACAAAACCTTACTACCAATCCCAGCACATTTTCTGTCAAGAACACACAACATCTCACAGTTGCAATTCCAGGTAACAGAACATGTACCAGCCACCAGGAGAGGTGGGGATAGCATTAAGACATTGAAACGCAGGGAAGCCTACTGGATCCATAGATTACAAACATTGGAGCCCGAGGTTTGAATAGGGAATATGAAGTCAGCAGTTTCATGTAATTATAGAACAACATTGAGAAGTGCATAATAATGATCATAAGTATGATATTTATGGACACTAATGCCTCTTTTTGTTCCACACCAGACACGCTGATCTATTACATGGCGTTTAGCCAACCTCCATCCAACAAATCCAGACCACGGTGTCCTTGTGAATATTGAGTTTTGCATATTATGTAATATGGTGACATACATTGGATATTTAGTCATCATATCGATACTGATAGAACAACGCTACATTTCATCATACAAGATTATGACAATAGTTACATCCTTACACATATAGGCGATAACTTTTTTTTTTTCCCCACAATATCCCTTCTCCCTGTGTTACTTTGCAAGTCAGAACAACCCGTCCCAGTTTTGATAGATCAAATATAAATACAATGACTATCCCTCTGCTACTGCAACATGAGATACTATCAGGACTCTAAACACCACGATGTCCTAATCTACAAGACTGTGACAATATCACCCCTAGTCCAAGCCAATATCCTAGTCCTATTTACTAACCCGTCTTCCCTGTAGACTGTTAACGCAATCATGGGCCAAAATATATTAGACTGAAATTTGTAATGGGTATGTCAACCGATACCCGCCCTCCAGTGATTTATCCAGCTTCCAAATCATAGGTGATAGATATATATATCTGAGAGAAAAGATGACACAAGAGACCATGCTTGTATGCTCAAAATCCTTCTCTGCGGTTTATTGATCCAAACAAGTACATAAGTATAATGACAGGAAAGGTGTAGGCTTTGGTTTCAGCCAATCATCTACAATATGATAATGACTCTGATTCAGCCAATGAGAATATTTCAATGCATTATAATAATACTTCACCCTCCAAGCCCCAGGTGGCCTGAACCTTGTCCCATGGGAAGACACACATTTCAGAGACACAAGTTAATTTGTCTCCTTCTTATCTCACTAGAGAATGGAGACTGCAGATAAGTTTAAATCATTTAAACAGAGGGCTGAATCCCCTTCCCTCATGGTAAACAATGTCAGGATTAGGATGTCATCCATCTACATGCACATACTCATATCTATGTATTTTACTAAATGATATGTATATCGTGTAAATCTTTACAATGCAGGAACCCTGTATGTGTTTTGCCTAAGACACTGTTCTTGTTTTAATTTCATGTCTTACTTTAATTATTTAATTTAATGTCTTTATATTTTATTTCTCTTTTATGTCATGTTACACTTATTGTTCACGTATTTATGATGCTAATATACTTACGTGTATTATTCTGTACACCAATACTGCCTGACGAAGGTCTCCTGACCGAAACGCTGCACGCACTAAGCCGCTGGCATCGAATACAATAAATCTAAAGAATTTAAAACCTACATTTTGTGTGCCGAATACTTCTTCAAATACGATTGGGTTGGTACCCTATTCGTGCACCTCCTCTGGTCTAGTGCATTCTGAACCAATACCTATACCTCTAGATACATTTCTTGAGGGGTATAGCTTCCAAAATGGGGTCACTTTTGGGGGGTTTGCACTGTTTTAGCACCACAAGACCTCTTCAAACCTGACATGGTGCCTAAAATATATTCTAAAAGAAAAGGATGGCCCGAAATCCACTAGGTGCTCCTTTGATTCTGAGGCCTGTGTTTCAGTCCATTAGGACACTAGAGCCACATGTGGGATATTTCTAAAAACTGCAGAATCTGGGAAATAAATATTGAGTTGCGTTTCTCTGGTAAAACCTTCTGTCTTACAGAATTTTTTTTATTATAAATGAATTCTAAAGGATCTGACAGACACAGCTTCTGTGTCGACGCCTGTGGTTAATCGGTCTGCATATGCTCCTAGGTCTCATAGAGTGACTCGATCTGCTACCACTCAGGCTGGTAGGCTGAGGAGTGGGAGAACCTATCACAGCCTGGCCAGGCGGAGCTTGCTCCCGCCCTCGGTCTATATATACCTTCATTTCCTGCTCTTCCTTTGCCTGTGATTCTGCCTTGTTTCCTGGCTCTGCTGTTCCTGCTAGTACTATTGACCTCTGCTACAAATTGACCCTGGCTTTGCTGACTATGCTCCTGCTCTGCGTTTGGTACCTCGTACACTTCTGGTTTGACTCGGCTCGTTGACTACTCTTGTTGCTCACGGTGTTGCCGTGGGCAACTGCCCCATTTCCCTTAGTTTCTGTGTACCCTTGTCTGTTTGTCTGTCGTGCACTTATTGAGCATAGGGACCGTCGCCCAGTTGTACGCCGTCGCCTAGGATGGGCCGTGCAAGTAGGCAGGGACTGAGTGGCGGGTAGATTAGGGCTCACCTGTCTGTGTCCCCACCCCGACATTACATAATCACAGGCCCATATACCTTTTCTACCCTAGTTCCTACACAACTATGGACCCCCTTGAGACCCTGGCTCAGCAAATGCAAGGTCTCTCCCTACAGGTCCAAGCCCTGGCTCAGAGGTGCAACCAGCGTGATTCTAACCAGGTAGTGCCCTCCACCTCACCTCTTGAACCCCACCTCAAGTTGCCTGACCGGTTCTAAGGGGACCGGAAGACTTTTTTCTCCTTTCGGGAGAGTTGTATTCTCTATTTCCGATTAAGACCCTACTCCTCAGGTTCTGAGAGCCAGCGAGTGGGTATAATTATGTCCCAGCTCCAGGACGGCCCCCAAGAATAGGCCTTCTCCTTGGCTCCTGACGCCCCTGAACTTTCCTCTGTTGACCTTTTTTTTTTCTGCTCTCGGACTCATCTCTGACGAGACTGACAAGACTGTCTTTGCCGAGAGTCAGCTGGTGACCTTACATCAGGGTAAGAGACCCGTTGAGGAGTACTGTTCTGACTTTAGGAAGTGGTGCGTAGCTTCTCGGTGGAATGACCCTGCCTTGAGGTGCCAGTTTAGATTGGGTCTGTCGAACGCCCTGAAAGACCTATTAGTTAGCTATGCCTCTTCTGACTCTCTAGATCAGGTTATGGCTTTAGCGGTACGACTTGACCGACGTCTCAGGGAACGACGACTTGAATGCAATGCAACTCCGGGCTTCCGTGTCTCCCCAACAACGTAGAGAGCTCCGCAGGAAGAATGGTCTCTGCTTCTACTGTGGGGTTGACAAGCATCAAGTGAAAAACTGTCCTAGGCCTAAGAATAAGCAGCCGCAAAACTTCCGCACCTAAGTGACCATCGGGGAGGTCGCTTGGGCGCACAGGTATTTCCCGTAAATATGAAACCTAATAAGATCTTGCTTCCCTTTCAGGTCTCTTTTGAGGGTAGGTCTGCCACCGGCAGTGCCTTCGTGGATTCAGGGTCTTCTGCTAATATTATGTCTGTGGAATTTGCTATGTCTCTAGCTATGCCATTGATTGATTTGCCTAAACCTGTCCCGGTAGTGGGTATCGACTCCACTCCACTTCCTAATGGTTATTTTACGCAGCATACCCGTTTTTGAACTCATTGTTGGCTCCATTCATTTGGAGCAGTGCTCTGTACTGGTGATGCAGGGATTATCGTCCGATTTGGTTTTAGGCCTTCCCTGGTTGCAGATGCATAATCCCACGTTTAACTGGAATACTGGGGATCTTACCAAATGGTGTAATGAATTCATGACGTCCTGTTTTTCTGTTAATTTTATTTCTCTCCCTGAGGAGGTGAACACTCTACCTGAGTTTATTCAGGACTTCGCTGATGCACTGTCACGTAGCTTCATGGCCAGCCCTCCTTTGGAGGAAGATCCTGCTTGTGTTTTGCCCTCAGGTATAATCATATCCTTTGTTGATTCTGACTTAGTCTCCGAAATTGCGGCTGATCAAGGTTCAGCTCCCGGGAATCTTCCTGAGAACAAGCTGTTTGTTCCCCTGCAATTCCAGCTAAGGGTACTCAGGGAAAATCATGACTCTGCACTATCTGGCCATCCAGGCATCCTGGGTACCAAGCACCTCATTGCTAGAAACTATTGGTGGCCTGGGTTGCCTAAAGACGTTAAGGCCTACGTCGCCGCTTGTGAAATTTGTGCTAGGTCCAAGACTCCCAGGTCTCGACCAGTGGGCTTACTATGTTCTTTTCCCATTCCCCAGAGACCTTGGACCCATATCTCCATGGATTTTATCACCGATCTGCCTCCATCTCAAGGCAAGTCGGTGGTGTGGGTTGTAGTAGACCGCTTCAGTAAGATGTGCCACTTAGTGCCCCTCGAGAAACTACACAATGCCAAGACGTTAGCTACCTTGTTTGTTAAACACATCCTGCGTCTCCATGGGGTTCCTGTCAATATTGTTTCTGACAGAGGGGTACAATTTGTTTCATTGTTTTGGAGAGCTTTCTGTAAAAAGTTGGAGATTGATCTATCCTTCTCCTCGACCTTCCATCCTGAAACTAATGGCTAAATTGAGAGGACTAATCAGTCTCTAGAACAATATTTACGTTTTTTTATCTCCGACTGTCAATATGATTGGGTCTCCTTCATTCCCCTCGCCGAATTTTCCCTTAATAACCTGGTCAGTAACTCATCAGGGGTCTCCCCCTTTTTCTGTAATTTTGGGTTTAATCCACGGTTCTTCTCCGTTTCACCTGGTGGTACCAACAATCCCGAGGTAGATGTAGTTTATTGGGAACTGTGCAGAGTCTGGGCCCAGGTTCAGAAGAACCTAGAGGCATCCCAGAGCATACAAGAGACTCAGGCAGATAGAAGACGTTCTGCTAACCCCTTGTTTGTGGTCGGGGATCTGGTGTGGCTGTCTTCAAAAAAATTGCGTCTTAAAGTGCCGTCAAAAAAATGTGCTCCCCGGTACATAGGGCCATACAAGGTTATTGAGGTCCTTAACCCTGTCTCCTTCCGGCTGGAGTTACCCCCGTCTTTTCAAATACACGTGTTTCATGCCTCCCTCCTGAAACGCTGCTCCCCATCCTTGGCTACCTCGAGGAAACCTCCGGTCCCTGTTCTCACCCCTGAAGGGGTATAATTCGAGGGGGCCAAGATTGTGGACAGCAGGATGGTCCAAGGCTCCCTCCAGTACCTGGTCCATTGCAGAGGATACGGGCCTGAGGAGAGGACTTGGGTACCCGCCCGGGATGTTCACGCTGGGGTATTGCTCAGGAGGTTCCATCTTCGGTTCCCCAATAAGCCAGGTCCACCTAGGAAGGGTCCAGTGGCCCCTCATAAAAGGGGGGTACTGTAAAGGATCTGCCATACACAGCTTCTGTGTCGACGCCCGTGGTTAATCAGTCTGCATCTGCTCCTAGGTCTGATAGAGTGACTCGATCTGCTACCACTCAGGCTGGTAGGCTGAGGAGTGGGAGAACCTATCACAGCCTGGCCAGACGGAGCTAGCTCCCGCCATCAGTCTATTTATACCTTCATTTCCTGCTCTTCCTTTGCCTGTGATTCTGCCTTGTTTCCTGGCTCTGCTGTTCCTGCTAGTACTATTGACCTCTGCTTCAAATTGACCCTGGCTTTACTGACTACGCTCCTGCTCTGTGTTTGGTACCTCATACACTGCTGGTTTGACTCGGTCGTTGACTACTCTTGTTGCTCACGGTGTTGCCGTGGGCAACTGCCCCATTTCCCTTAGCTTCTGTGTACCCTTCTCTGTTTGTCTGTCTTGCACTTATTGAGCGTAGGGACCGTCGCCCAGTTGTACGCCATCGCCTAGGACAGGCAGTGCAAGTAGGCAGGGACTGAGTGGCGGGTAGATTAGGGCTCACCTGTCGGTCTCCCCACCCCGACATTATATGAATTTTGGCAAAAAAAATTGAAATGTTAAATACTTTTGTGTCAAAAAGTATAATAGGTATGATACCTTTATTGGCTAACCTTAAAAGATCTATATGCAAGCTTTCAGAGCACAGAGGCCCCTTCTTCAGGCAAGTTAGTAAAAAATAGTGTAGTACCGTGTTAGCCAGAGACTTGCTGAAGAAGGGGCCTCTGTGCTCTGAAAGCTTGCATATAGCACTTTTATGGTTAGCCAATAAAGGTATCATACCTATTATACGTTTGTCTTTTTTGACACAAAAGTATTTAACATTTCATATTGTCTCTGGCTAACACGGTACTACACTGTTTTTTACTGTACTTGGCAAAAAAAATTCAATTGTAAACTTCACCTCTACATTGCATTAATTCCTGTGAAACGCCTAAGGGGTTAAGAAACATTCTGAATGCTGTTTTGAATACTTTGAGGGGTCTACTTTTTAAAATGGGGTGATTTATGGGGACTTTCTAATATATAAGGCCCTCAAAGCTACTTCAGAACTGAACTGGTCTCTAAAAAAATAGCTTTTGAAATTTTCTTGACTATGTGAGAAATTGCTGCTAAAGTTATAAGCCTTGTAACATCCTAGAAAAATAAAAGGACTTTTAAAAATAATGCCAACATTAAGTAGATATATGGGAAATGTTAGTTAGTAATTATTTTGTGTGGTATTACAATCTGTCTTACAGCAAATACATTTAAATTTAGAAAAGTGCTAATTTTGTAAAATTTTCGCAAAATGTTGGTGTTTTTCACAAATAAACACTGAATATATCGACCACATTTTACCACTAACATAAAGTACATTGTGTTATGAGAAAACAGTCTCAGAATCGCTTGGATACATAAAAGCATTCCAAAGTTATTACCACATAAAGTGACACATGTCAGATTTGAAAAAATTGGTTTTGTCCTTAAAGGGGTTGTCCGAGATTTTTTTTTAAGTACATTTAGAAATACATTACACATATTAAAAATTGCATAATATACTTACCTGTGCAATCTTGCTTCTGTTCTCCGCTCTGGCTGCTTCTTCCTTCTGGTCACTTGAGCGCTGACGTCACCTTTTCTGCCGCCTCCACTGTCGTGTCGTATCCCGATCACATGGTCTCGCACCAGAGAGACCTCGGATGGTACACGACACGTCACTTGTCACGTGGTGTAGATCGGCTTCTTCTGCTTCACATGCAGTAACGCGCATGCGCTGTCACTGCTGTTCTCGCGGTCCCTGCTGTTCTCGAGATAACAGCAGGGGCCGCGCATGCGCGTTACAACAGAATAAGCCGATATACACCACGTGACAAGTGACGTGTCGTGTACCCGGCAAGAATTCAAGATCAACAAAGCGGCAGAGAGAGACGTCAACAATCAAGTTCCCGACGGCAGGATCTGGAAACGGGGCCACTTTGGAAAACGTAAGTATATTACAAATGTATTTATTTTTTTAACTTAAATGATTTAATGGTGTTATTTAAAATATTATGTTATCTCGGACAACCCCTTTAAAGAGGCTCTGTCACCACATTATAAGTGCCCTATCGCCTACATAATGTGATTGGCGTTGTTATGTAGATAACAGCACTGATTTTTATTTTGAAAAACGATAATTTTTGAGGAAGTTATGAGCAATTTTAGATTTATGCTAATTACTTTCTTAATGCCCAACTGGGCGTGTTTTAACTTTTGACCAAGTGGGAGTTGTGAAGAGAAGTGTATGACGCTGACCAATCAGCGTCATACCCTTCTCTCCATTCATGTCCATTTGTACTCAGCACAGCGTGATCTTGCTGTGCTGTCACATACACCCACATTAACTTTACTGGTGTCTTGACAGTGAATAGATATCATCTCCAGCCAGGACGCAATGCCTATTCACAATCCCGACACTTCGGTAAAGTTTGTGTGGGACTTAATAACTGCACAGCTTGATCTGTCATTCATAGCGTGATCTCGCGAGATCAAGATGTGCAGCCATTAAGTCCCACACAAACTTTACCGAAGCGTCGAGATTGTGATTAGAAATCGCTTCCTTGCTGGAGGTGATGTCTATTCACTGTCAAGACACTTCAATAAAGTTAATGTGGGTGTATATGACAGCACACGCTGTGCTGAGTACAAATGAACATGAATGGAGAGAAGTGTATGATGCTGATTGGTCATACACTCCTCTTTCGTTTCAATAGTTTTTATTGTTTTTTTATACATAAAGCATGAAACATAAACATATTATGCATAAAAAATATAAAGTTCAGTTACATATTTCTCATTAAAGCAAAGGATCTCAATATCAATGTGAACTTATTGAAAATATCAGCATAGAACAAATAAACAGGAAATAACAAGAAACACACAAACAGTGCAGCAATACTTGATATTATAGACAGTATCTGTATATGTTTATATAGATATGCATTTGGGATCTTACCGCAGGTAAAGTCAAAAACAGCGTAACCCTGTTCATTCTCAGGTCAGAGTACAAACTCATTGTTATTTATGGAACGTACTGGTAAACCAGGGGTTCCACAATAGGCTAAATTTGGAGAATGAAGAATTACCCAAGGCTATTATTCTCTCATATGCATATGTCGTGTTGAGTAAGGATATGAGTTCATCTATTGAAGGAGCATCTGTCTCTTTCCAATGTCGTGTGATAACTAGCTTAGCCAGTACAAGGATTTTACAAATCAAGCATCTCGTATTAAAGGGGAAAATGTCTAGATCAAGAGATAGTAATGCTAGTTGAGGAGAACACGGGATTGAGCATTGAAATACTTGTGCCAAAAGCTCAATTACTTGGGTCCAAAATCCTTCCAGTTTGGGACATTGCCACAGAATGTGAAAAAGGGTGCCTGTGTTGCCACAACCCCTCCAACATACAGGCGGTGATTCAGGGTACATCTGATGCAAACGGTCAGGAGTAAAGTACCATCTCAAAGAAGTTTTAATTGCTGTTTCTACATGTTGAATACATGGGAGGGCTACATGTATTAGTTTAAAGGAGGCCAACCATGCTGTATCATCAAATGTCATCTCTAAGTCTCTTTCCCACGACTTAAGCAAGTGAAATTTAGTGAACGAATAATGAGAGTTAATCGTGCTGTATATGGGCTTTAAACCCTTAAAGGGGTTGTCCCAAGTTGATAAATGGTGCTAGTTAGCTCCCCCATGTAAAAATAAGAAGAATTCTAATTACCTGTCCGTCGTCCAGCGATGTCGTTTTCTTGATATCGTTGATTGAAGTTGCGGTCGGTCCCTCTTTGTATCCTGCTCGTTGCCTAGGTTCCCGGCCACCGCTATTTACCTTTAGCGGTGGCCGCGCATGCGTAATGACATCCTCTGCGTCCGGAGCAGAGGATGTCATTTACTCATGAACGCGCATCTCGGCGCATCTCGGCGCATGCGCAGGAGATGCAAGGAGATGAAGTGGAAGGCACCCGTCGCGAGAAGTCTGCGCTCCGCTAAAGGTAAGTGTGTGTGTGTGTGTGTGTGTGTGTGTGTCTGTGTTTGTGTATATATGGGTGTGTTTGTGTATATGTGTGAGTGTATATATGGGTGTATTTGTGTGTATATGTTTGTGTATATTTTTGTGTTTGTGTATATTTGTGTGTGTGTATATATGGGTGTGTTTGTGTATATGTTTGTGTGTGTGTTTTTGTATATGTGTGGGTTTGTGTATGTGTTTGTGTATATATGGGTGTGTTTGTGTACATATGTTTGTGTGTATATGTTTGTGTGTATATGTGTGTGTGCTTTTTTGGTGTGTTTATGTGTGTGTGTTTGTGTATATATGGGTGTGTTTGTGTATATGTGTGTGTGTGTATATATGGGTGTGTTTGTGTATATATGTATATGTTTGTGTATATGTGGGTTTGTTTGTGTACATGTGTTTGTGTATATGTTTGTGTGTATATGTGTGTTTGTGTATATGTTTGAGTGTGTGTTTATGTGTGTGTGTGTTTGTGTATGTGGGTGTGTTTGTGCATATGTTTGTGTGTATATGTTTGTGTGTTTTTGTATATGTATATGTGTGTGTATATGTGTGTGTTTGTGTATATATGGGTGTGTTTGTGCATATGTGTATATGTATGCATATGTGTGTGTGTATATGTGTGTGTGTGTTTGTGTATATATGGGTGTGTTTGTGCATATGTGTATAGGTTTGTGTGTATATGTTTGTGTGTGTTTTTGTATACGTGTGTGTTTGTGTATATGTGTGTGTGTTTGTGTATATATGTGTGTGTGTATATATGTTTGTGTATATATGGGTGTGTTTGTGTATATGTGTTTGTGTATATGTGTGTGTGTATATGTGTGTGTGTATATGTGTGTGTGTATATGTGTTTATGTGTGTGTTTGTGTAATATATGGGTGTGTGTTTATATGTGTTTGTGTATATGTTTGTGTGTGGTTGTTTGTGTGTGTGTAGGTGAGTATAAGTATCGGTATTGTTCACATTGCTAACTTTTTTTTAATGTTGTTGCAGATTTTGATGTACCGATTGGACTACGTCTTTCGATTTGTTGGACTACTGCGTAGATCTACGTTTTTTCACATTTTAATAAAATGGTTAACGAGGGTTTTGTTGGGGATTTCATATTTCAATAAAAAAAAATTGTCTTTGTGTTTTTTTTTCAAACTTTATTAGTGCCTAGATAATGGCAGTTTGCTGATTGACAGCGTCCATTATTAAGGCGGTACTTAGTGTTAGCCAGTGCAGAGGCTAGCACTAACCACCCATTATTACCCCGGTACCCACCACCACCAGGGGTGCCGGGAAGAGCTTGGTACGATCCAGTACCCGACCATCTGTTGTGATGGTCGGGTACTGGGGCGGCCGTAGGCTGGTATTATGAGGCTGGGAAGGGCCAAAAACAGTGGACCTTCCCACCCTTGTAATGCTAGGCTGCCTGCTGCTGTGTTGTATCGGGCTGGTTATAAAAATGGGGGGGACCCCCACGTCGTTTTTTTGTAAAATTTAACAATAGACGTTGGGTCCCCCACATTTTTAATAACCAGCCATATACAAGGCCGCAGCAGCCTGGCATTACACGGGTGGGAGGGGCCACTGGTTTAGTACATTCCCAGGCTAATAACACTGTGTTGTATGTGGCTGGTTATGATAAATTGGGTGGAACCCCATGTCTTTTTAATAAAAATAATAAATAAATAATAAAAAAAAATGACGTGGGGTCCCCCCCCATTTTTATAACCAGCCAGATACAACACAGCAGCAGCAGCCTAGCATTACAAGGGTGGGAAGGTCCACTGTTTTTGGCCCTTCCCAGCCTCATAATACCAGCCTGCGGCCGCCCCAGTACCCGACCATCACAACAGATGGTCGGGTACTGGATCGTACCCAGCTCTTCCCGGCACCCCTGGTGGTGGTGGGTACCGGGGTAATAATGGTGTTTAGTGTTAGCCTCCGTACCGGCTAACACTAAGCCTCCCCTTAGTAATGGACCTTGTCACTCAGACAGCGGCCATTACTAAAGTGATAGTAATAAAACTTGAAAAGAAAAGACAAAGATATAGATAAAATATTTTATTGAAATAAAGCACCCCCAACACAACCCTCATTAACCATTTTATTGATGAAAAAAAAAGCGTCATCTAAGTAGTCCTCGAAACCGACGTAGTCCAAACACCAAACCTGTAAAAAATCAAAAATATAAAAAAAAAAATGAAATAAAACATGTCGTAGGCTTACTTTCACTTTCATGTGTGATACTGACTGTTATACCATGTATAGAAGCCTGCGGCAAAGTTGGCTTAGATACAGGGTGCCAGCAGACAGTATCATACATGGCCATACAGACATATATACAAACAAACATAAATACATACATGCAAACATACATGCACGTATACACATACAAACATGACAACATACATACATGAAAACATACATACAAACATACATACATGCAAACATACCTACATGAAAACACATACATGAAAACATACACACATACAAACATGACAACATACATACATACATGCAAACATACATACATGAAAACATACATACATGCAAACATACATGCACATATACACATACAAACATGACAACATACATACATGAAAACACATACATGAAAACACAAACATGACAACATACATACAAGAAAACATACATACAAGAAAACATACATACATGCAAACATACATACATGAAAACATACATACATGAAAACATACATACATGAAAACATACATGCACATATACACATACATGCACATACAAACATACATACAAGCAAACATACATACAAGCAAACATACATACAAGCAAACATACATACAAGCAAACATACATACAAGCAAACATACATACATGCAAACATACATACATACAAGCAAGCATACATACATACAAGCAAACATACATACAAGCAAACATACATGCACATATACACATACATGCACATATACACATACAAACATGCAAACATACATACATACATACAAGCAAACATACAAGCAAACATACGTATATGCAAACATACATACATGCAAACATACATACAAGCAAACATACATACAAGCAAACATACATACAAGCAAACATACATATATGCAAACATACATACATGCAAACATACATACATACATACAAGCAAACATACATACCTACAAGCAAACATACATACAAGCAAACATACATACAAGCAAACATACATACAAGCAAACATACATACAAGCAAACATACATACAAGCAAACATACAAGCAAACATACATACATGCAAACATACATACAAACATACATACAAGCAAGCATACATACATACATACAAGCAAACATACATACAAGCAAAAATACATGCACATATACACATACATGCACATATACACATACAAATATGCAAACATACATACAAGCAAACATACATACAAGCAAACATACGTACAAGCAAACATACATACATGCAAACATACATACATGCAAACATACATGCACATATACACATACATGCACATATACACATACAAACATGACAACATACATACAAGAAAACATATACATACATACACACATACATACATACATACCAACATACATAACAACATACATACAAAAATAAACTCACCTAAGACGTTCCCACGAAGAGCTGAACGGTCCCGTCACTTTTCTTCTCCCATTCACAATAACAGAGCGGTGGGCGCAGATGAAGTAATCACGTGGGCCTGATATGATTACGTCATCTGCGCCACAACGCATTGTTACTATGAATGCGAGCGGCGCCAAGAAGAAGGAAGATGGCAAGTGATGGGACCGTTCAGAGCGCCGTTAGAACGTCTTAGGTGATTATTATTTTATTTTATATATTTTTAGTTGTTCGCCGGGTGCTGATGCAGCACCGATGCAGCGGGTACAAAAATGTAGTGACAGGGTGGGGGAGGGAAAAGTGGCTTGCCGAAACGGGGTGAATGTAGTGTAGTGTAGTGTACAGTACATTCACGGTAAGTTCGTCTCAATCGGGCTTACCATGCCCGCTTGAGACGAACATTCTCCCGATGTTGCTAGAACTACAGTATCTAGCAACATCGGGAGCACGCAGACTGCAGGGCGGAGCGGCTTGATTGACATCGAGCCGCTCACGCCCCTTTTTAGAAAAGATAACCAGCACTTGCTGAGTTATCAAGTGTAAAAAAAAGGCACTTAGGAAATGAATTTTAAATTTTTTTTAACACCAAATGTTTTAAAATTAATTTCCTGCTTAGAATGTATAAAAAAAAAAATTTGAGTCAACTTGGGACAACCCCTTTAACTCGTCTGGAGAAATGGCCAAATAGCTTAAAGTTACATAAAGCATCCAAATTGTTGTTGTTCATAATGCAGTGTTTTATTTGTAAGTACTTGAAAAAATCTGAGTCGGATAAAGAAAATTCAGACTTGAGATGATCAAAACTCACCAATTGACTGTGCTCAAACAATGAGGAAACATCTTTGATACCCTTTGCAATCCATGATGATAAAGAAAGGTTAGGAATTATCAGCATAAAAAATTCTAAGGGAATATAGCTTATAAGTAAAGGAACGCGGTGGGGTGTATTACGTTGAATATAAGTCCAACATTCCAAGGTAGACTTTGTCAATGGGGATAGTGGACAGGGATATGGTAATTCCCAAAACTGCAAGAATAGTGTCGATTTTAATGGCAGGGGCGAAGTATAGGAGGCTTCTATTTGTACCCATTGTTTAACTTCCTCCATGGCCCACCAGCTAGATATTTTCGCTACTTGGGTAGCAATATAGTAGCTGTGAATGTCTGGTATGCCTAAACTGCCTATCTTCCTGTCTTTAGTAAGCAAATGCATGGAAATTCTAGGTTGGTGTTGTGAAGGATGATTTATTTGCTTATATTCTCTGTATGAAATTACATTGTGAATTATCAAGCAGGATGCCGAATTACTAAGATATGTATTATGTGAAAGTGATGATAATGTGTAAATTATTTTGTTTCGTGCAGCAGCCATCTTGTCTGGAGTTCCCATCTTGGTTCTTTTGTAGTGAATAGAAAAGTCATTGTTCCTTTAATACAAGTAATGTTGATTTCGTATGCTTTATCTTTGACCTTGGTTCCCATGCGAAGATGGACAGGGAGTGAGATGGGAGGATGGCAAGCATGCATGAGGGAAGGTCTCCCCCATCTCCACGAGAATATTCTGTCCAAGAGAGAGATAAGACACTTGTAAACATAATGTGTGAAGAATTATAATGATGTATTTTATTGTATGCTTTTTACTGAATAACAAATATTGTTACATTGTCTCTGATTGGTTTACCTCAAGCCTACACCCCTTCTGAATTTCAGTTTAACAGTTTGAGTTTGGTAATAAATCCTTCAGAGGAGCATTTTGAACATTTCAGCGTGTCTGTGTGTTTTCTTCTCCTCTCTCGATATATATCGGTGAAATATCCTAATTAGGATACTGACTAATGGAGTCTGGCCTTGAGAGTCTGTTGGGACTCGTATAAATTTCAGTCTAATATATTTTGAGCGATGGATTTCCACGACAGTAATGGTGCCGATAAAACCCAGGAAGATTGCACGTCTGATAAGCTGTCACTGGAGAGGTCTGGCTTTGCATCTGTGAATTACAAAAAACCGCGGTAGGTAAGGAGCTTATTCTTACACCATTCACACATGTATTGCGTAAGCCTTGGAATCCAGCTGTCAGACGTCACTTCATTATGGACGAGACTCCTTAGTCAGTGGGTTGAAAGATGGATCCAAAAAGGTATGTTGAAGCTTTTTGTGTGATGAAGAATTGCAGGTGTGTACGTGATCTTAAACTTTTGATATGAAAGACATGAGAGAATTTTTGCCAGCAATTATATTGTTAACCAGGAAAATTGTAAAACCTCCGCCTTTGGAATGCAGTGACGTAGCGCATGGCGGAGAGAAGTCGTAACTCACATGTGAAGTATTTGAAATGAAAAGATTGTAGTCTGGGCAGTGAGGAAAAAACAAAACTTCTGCTTGCTGCTCTATTGTAGCGTAATTTGTTATTTAGTTGTGTAAAATTGTTGAGGATTAATAGTTGTTCTGTTACCCGTTTGTCTGGGATTATAGTTGGGAGGTATTGACTGTTTGTAGGTGAGATAGTTGTGAGTAATATCCTGTAGTACCACAGGGGCTTCAATGGTTAAGTCCTGATAATGAATCCAGTGCAAGGAGAAGCAATTGTGTCTATATTGAATTTGCACTCAATACCATTACCCAGCGCAACAGGGAAAACTTTGAATACTGTATTAGAAAATCATTTATATTTTCCTGGCTCATTGCCAGACAGTGATATTGTGTGTAAGGGTCTATAAACCAGTTGTATGCATTGCCAGACTGACAGCACATGATAATCCGGCATATACACTTTGATGTAAAATAACATCCAAGTAATTAAGTCTGTAGTAGTATAACATCAGACCGCTGGATTGAATACCGTTGTAATATAACATCCTGTATTCATTGAATGACCCTGACACTTATCCCAGGTGCCACCTGTGTCGTAGTAGTAATTACAGTGAAGAACATTGGTATTGGATCAGACCCATAGCCCGTAAAGAAATTATCACCAACATACATAACAGCCCCCTAAACTACAACCCACAAAGTGAACGGCTGAGCAGGGAGGATAATATATATATATGTTACCAAATATAATTTGCATGTGAAACCATTGCAAAGTGCTAGAGGAAAGAGTTTGGGATATATGCTACATCACGGGCTGTATGAACTGAAAGACACCCCCCGGCAGCAAGTGTTCTGCATAAGTAAAGTGTTACCAACTCCTGCTTGAATCAATGGAGGTTCATGAATGTCGATTGTGTTGAAGAATTTGCTCTTGTAATTGTTGATTGGCAGCATTTTGTCTGTTCTTGATGTTCAATACAATGAGGGATCAGAGGATCCTACTGCTAGAATGTCTGGAGGAACAACTTTTGATATCGTATTGGTAAGACAGTCTAGGAGATAGACTGGTCTGAGATATCTGTCGGCAAACGTGGCGTAGCCTGTTTGCCTGGAGGTGGGGGATTTACCGGAAATCACCCTACTGCTCTCCAACCATGGGGTCAGGAGGAAGTTGGACAAAGATGCTTTGGGGCACTGGTCCCTGCCAACATTAGAATGAGCAAAAGGAGCTGGGGCTTTAATTATAAAGTATGTGAAGGCAAAATAACACACTGAAAAAAAATTGCTGAAGAGGCTGGCAGCGGTAAGAAGGATGTTTGCATGTGATCAGGTGATTACAGGTAGTAAGATGATGTGAGAAAGAACAATTTAAATACAGGTGTAAATTTTCATTCGAAGAGTGAAGAAAACGGAGCAGCCAGGTACATTGCAGTGACTAACGTGGGTCAGAACGGGGGGAGTGTAATGTGAACAGGTGTGATGAGACATCTGTGTGATGTGTGTAATGTAACATATGTAATGTGATGTGACATCTGTGTGATGTGTGTAATGTAACATGTGTGATGTGATGAGACATCTGTGTGATGTGTGTAATGTAACATGTCTGAAGTTTGAAACTAATGGCCACAATAAAAGCAGAACTATATTGTATGTTTCCTATTTTTAACAGCAGTAATGTCTAAAAATGTTAGTGTTTTGTGTATGGGGTTAAAATCAGTTCCACTTTTTTCATTTTTTATGCAACGTGTCTTATCTTCGCTCACGCGCAGTCGTCTGTAACTACACCACGCGAGAAAAATATTACAGCCGGCTGGATCTGTTTGTAAAAAGATAAAAGCTATACTGCAGATTAATGTGTTATAATGTGATAAGATTTAATGTTGGAATGTTTTGATGTTGATTCAAATGTATTAAACTACAGATATTGTGAGACACGGGGTTTTGAAAATGTATGTGCCCCCTCTGTTCCCTATTCTTATGTACAGCTTATTGGTTTGCAGTAATTAATATTACCAGATATATTATTTTCTGTGTTATTGAATAACTAATTACATTTGTTTTGGTTTTTTTTTGTTTTCACACATGAGGCGCGTGCTATGGTGCTGCCTAAATGTTATTTTTGAAAATGTGAGATGTTTTACAGGTAAATGGTTGCAGGTCATTTTAAAGATAAAATGTATTTTTGTCAGGAGAAAGTCATCTTTTTTGTTCTAGGCTGTTGTGTATTACAGGGGGTTAAACTAGTGCCCCCCGATAGAGTGTCTAATTTTATTATGTTGATATGTAGTTTTGAACCCTGCTACATTACTTTCGCAGAGTCCAAATAGGAGGGAATGGTGAAGGGACTGATCAGGTAGTTTTGTTTTGTGTTTTATTTTGTTTTGAATTAATGAATTTGGTTCTAGGAGATCTACAAAATGTGTATGAGCTTCAAGGAGTAACCCAGATTAAATGTGTATGACAGTAACCTACATTTTGAGATTTTTCTGTGTAGATGGTTCCAGATCCTTCCAGAACGGTGAATATGGCACTGGGTATGCTGTGCTGTAGTCTCCACCCAATATGAGGTATTGTGTAAGAGACCATCCCCCTCCAGCAAATTTACACAGGAGGCAGAGGTGACGTCACTCACAGATGAGTCTTTACAGATTTAGATGGGGAGAAGGCAAAACAAAAAAAAATTGTTTGAATATTGTTTATTTTATGCCAGATTTCAGTAACATATTTTGTTTGTTTTTGTATTAATCAGGTATTTACAGGACCTGGTGGGTGGGATTTACAAGTGTTCTGGATCATCAGATAAATGTGGAACAATAAAACTCCACCCTTTTGAAATGTTCTATCTATATGTGACATGGGTTTCCAATGTAAATTTGTAATGTAGACATACTTTATCATATACAGCATGTGTAGAACAGGATACGAGGCACAAGGTAAATTACCCAGAAACCACTCTCACCTTCTTGTTCACCTCAAGGAGCGAAGCTGGAGGTGCTCGCTGAGGCTGTAACCTGGCAGAAGGTAAGACGGCCGACATTTACACTGACTCTAGGTACGCTTTTGGCATCGCCCACAATTATGGGCCCATTGGTAGTAGGAACTTTGTTGGATCATCGGGTAAGCCAATTGAGAGATCGAGAGAAGACAGAACTGACAACAAGGGTATGTGCAGCCAGGTATCAGTAAATTGGCTTGTCCCTGGATACAATAATGCCACCACTAGGTTTGTAGCAGCCGGCATGATGTGCGCACGGCATGACATAGGTAAAACAGCAAAGGTACCTGTGAAAAGTGCAGCCCGGCCAGATTAACAGTCCCAGCGACTGCAGAACAGACAACTACCCGAGGTAGAAGTGTATGACAATGTGCTAGTGTGTGTAGATCTGTTCTCAGGGGGGGCCTGAAGCCCGGCCTGTATTTTCCCCACTGCAGACGTTGTGTGTAAGTAAAATAGGAAATAAAAGGAGACACGGCGCCACATAGTGCAAAGTAAAAGCAGGATGGGGCAGAGGAGCCTTGTTTAAGAAAACGCTCACCTGGCCCAAGGACACAAAGGTAGTGGTGGTAATGAAGCTGCTGCTGCCAAGTCCAAATCACAACAAATGGGGTTTGTTGTCCCGAGAATATTTGTAAAAAATAAAAATAGGGCCATCGGCGCTGCACGAAGAGACAGAAAATTGGACGACTTATATGACCATCATGGCAATATTTAATGGAAGGGCTACGCGTTTCGACACCAAACTGGTGTCTTCATCAGGCCAGTACAGCTGTCGTCTAAGTCGTCCAATTTTCTGTCTCTTCGTGCAGCGCCGATGGTCCTATTTTTATTTTTTACAAATATGTTGTGTGTAAGTGACAGGGGAATAGTGTTATCCCAAGTATTGACCTGATGTTTGTACAATAAGATATCAGCAGTTCTCTAGATGTTATTCCAAAGTTAGTTTGTTTAATAATTGTATTTAAGAAGTGTTGTGGGAATATTAAATACTGAAGTTAAGTTTCATGTAAAGTTCTGGACCAGCCTTAGCATTGGACTATTAGAGTCATGCGTCAGATAAAAGGTACAGAAGTGGAATATACCCATTTGAAAACATTTCTAGTTATTTGATTTTTGTCGTTGTTATTGTGAAAGTAAAATTCTGTGCAGTGTTTGTGTGTGTGTGTATATATATATATAAAGAAGAAAAATGAGTTTGCATGTATCATTTCTAGTTATTGCTCAATGTGAACGTTTGATGTAAAGATGTTATTTGTTAATGTTTTTCTTCAAATTAATTATTTGATTAAGATCAATTAATGTTTATACAATGAAAAAGTTTGTTCTCCACAGGAAGAGTCCAACTGGGAGCGGAAGGCGTGAGAACCAGATTCTAACAGAATGTGGACGGATAAGGGAACGTGAACCGGTAAGACCCAAGGCACTCTTGATGGCTTTTGCATTGATGGTGTATGACCTCACATATGCCCCAAGACTGCAAGGATCGATTTGGTGAGATCTAATTGGTATGTCCCAGGCTTTACAGCTGTTGCTGCTAAATTCTGTTAGAGCTGTTTGATTTGCCTACAGAACAGTCCTGGCAGACCGGTGCCAACCTTATCATACCCGCCTCCCACAAAGAGAACAGACCTTGAGAGGCCTTCCCATGCAATACAAATTAGAGTAAGAAAAATTGGTTTGCGACATTTGTCAGATAAACATGTGGAATCTGTGTATATTTTGGTGAGCTGGAGATGTTCAAATCCTGCTGGAAAGCGTGACACCAAGTGCAAATGAAATGTACCCAATAATTACACATCTTCTAGGTGCCCTGTCCATTGGAACAGAGAAGTTTTTCTTATATAAAAGGTGTTTGTTTGATTTCGTTTAACCCCTTCCCGACATGCGCCGTACATGTATGGCGCTGTCGGGAGGTGCTTCCCGCAAAGCGCCGTACATGTACGGCGCAGTGATTGTGCGGGCTCAGAAGCAGAGCCGGCACCATCACCGCGGGGTGACAGCTGTATTATACAGCTGGCACCCTCCAGTAACTGCCAGGACCGGAGCTACTCTCCGATCCGGCAGATTAACCCCTCAGATGCTGCGCTGGGTTGCTGTGGCAATCGGACGCCAGAAAATGGCGTCCGAGTCTGCCTTGTACGGGAGCCGATGAGGACCCGCCTGCGGCGTGTACTCATAGGCTTGCTGTCAGTGAATAACTGACAGCGCTAATACACTGCACTTCGTATGTAGTGCAGTGTATTAGAGTAGCGATCGGGGCATCAGGCCCTCATGTCCCCTAGTGGGACAAGTCAGAAAAGTAAAAAAAAGTTAATAAAAATGTGGTAAAACAATAAAAACACACACGTTTCAAATAAAAATAAAGCTAAACTGACTTTTTTCCCATAGTAAGTCTTTTATTATGGGAAAAACCGTAAAAATTAAAAAAAACTATACATAATTGGTATCGCCGTGTCCGTAACGACCCAAACTACAAAACTATTATGTAATTTATCCCGCATGGTGAACAAGGTAAAAAAAAACATGAAAAACAGCGCCAGAATCTTTGTTTTTAGGTCGCATCTCCTTCCAAAAAATGCTATAAAAAGTGATCAAAAAGTCACATTTACTCCAAAATAGTACTAATAAAAACGACAATCCGTCCCGCAAAAAATAGTCCCTGACACCGCTTTGTGCACGCAAAAATAATAAAGTTATGGGTCTTAGAATATGGCGACACAGAAAACAAATGATTTTATAAAAAAAGTGATTTTATTGTGCAAAAGCTGCAATACATTAAAAAAACTATATAAATTTGGTATCGCCGTAATCGTATCGACCCGCAGAATAAAGCTAACATGTAATTTAGGGCGCACTGTGGATGCCGATAAAAAAAACAATAAACGATTCCAGAATTGCTTGTTTTTGGTAATTTCCTTTACCAAAAAATGAAATAAAAAGTGATCAAAAAGTCGTGTGTGTTCTAAAATGGTACCAATAAAATCTACAGCCCGTCTTGCAAAAAACAAGCCCGCACACCGCTCAATCAACTGAAAAACAAAAAAGTTACGGCACTAGTAATGCGGTGATGAAAAAACATCTCAATGCGCAGGCCGGAGGGGAACATTCCGTCAGTTTCAGGGCCCTAGTATTTAGGAACTAGGAAAGGGAATGGACATGGCACATCCGCTGGAAGCGAGGGTGCCCGTATTATACCAGCGCAAAACTTTCCCAGCAATATTTCCCAAACTACGAAGGAGAAAATGTCCCCAAAAGGTGCAGAGTGTTACAAAAGAGGGATAAGAAAGAAAACCGTTTATCAGTGTGACATCGGACTGCGCATAACGAATCGCTTCACAGCGTAACACACATCTATGGATAATTGTATTATTTACCCCATTATTATACCCTCTTATTATGCCCTGATGTACTCCGCACAGATTACATATACCCTGATGTACTCCGCACATATTACATATGCCACCACATTATAAACTGAAATACCAGCAAAACTCAAACAAAACTACCAAGCAAAATCCATGCTCAAAATGGCGGTCTATTCCTTCTTAGCCCTACAGTGTACCCAAACAGCAATTTATGGCCACAAGTAAGGCATTACCATACCCGGGAGAACCCGCTTAACAATTTATGGGGTAAGATTCTCTAGGGGCACAACATCTTGTGTGGTGAATGGGCAGATCAGTGGAAAAATTGCAATTTTCACTTTGCACCATCCACTGCGTATTCATTTCTGAAAAACACCTGTGGAGTCTAAATTCTCACTACACCCCTTGATAAATGCCTTTAGGGGTGTAGTTTCTAAAACAGGGTCACTTTTGTTTGGTACATCAGGGGTTTTGCAAATGCAACATGGCATCCGCAAACCATTCCAGCAAAATCTACGCTCCAAAAGATAAATACCGCTCCTTTTCTTCTGAATGCTCCCATATACGTAAACAGCTGATTATAACCACATATGGGGTGTTACCGTACTCGGGAGAAATTACTTTACAAATGTTGGGGTGCTTTTTCTTCTTTATTCCTTGTAAAAATGAAAAATGTTGATCTAAAACTACATCTTGTTGGAAAAAAAAATATTTTTCATTTTCATAGCTTAATTCTAATTAATTCAGCAAAAAACCTTTGGGATCAAAATTTTCACTATACCCCTAGATGATTCCTCAGGGGGTGCAGTTTCCCAAATTGAGTCAATTTTGGGGTGTTTCCACTGTACTAGTACTACAGGGGCTCAGCAAATGTGACATGGCGCCCAGACACTATCCAAAATCCAAATGGTGCTAGTTCCATTCTGAGCCCTACCGTGTGTCCAAACAGCCGTTTATGACCACATGTGGGGTATTGTTTTACTCGGGAGAAGTTGCTTTACTAATTTTATAGTGCTTTTTCTCCTTCAGTCCTTGTGGAAATGAAAAAAAAATACCTAAACCTACATTTTATTTGAAAAAATGTAGATTTTCATTTTTACGGCCTACTTCCAATAAGTTCTGTAAAACACCTGTGGGGTCAAACTGCTCACTGTACTCCTAGATAATTTCCTCATGAGGTGTAGTTTCCAAAATGGGGTCACTTGTTGGGGGTTTCCACAGTTTTGTCCCCTCAGGAGCTTTGCAAATGTGACATGGCCTCCGCAAACCATTCCTGCTAAATTTGAGTTCCAAAAGCCAAATGGCGCTCTTTCCCATTCTCAGCCTCACCGTGTCTCCAAACAGCCGTTTATTACTACATGTGGGGTATTGTTTTAGTCGGGAGAAATTTCTTTACAAATTTTATGGTGCTTTTTCTCCTTTAGTCCTTGTGGAAATGAAAAAAAATTAGCTAAACCTACATTTTATTTGAAAAAATGTAGATTTTCATTTTCATGGCCTAGTTCCAAAAATTTTTGCAAAAAAACTGGCCGGTCAAAATGCTTGCTACACCCCTAGATAAATTCCTCGAGGGGTATAGTTTCCAAAATGGGGTCACTTGTTGGGGGTTTCCACTGTTTTGTCCCCTAGGGGGCTTTGCAAATGCGACATGGCCTCAGCAAACCATTCCTGCTAAATTTGAGCTCCAAGAGCCAAATGGCGCTCTTTCCATTCTAAGCCCTGCTGTGTGTCCAAATAACTGTTTATTACCACATGTGGGGTATTGTTTTACTCGGGAGAAATTGCACTACAAATGTTGTGGTGCTTTTTCTACTTTAGTTCTTTTGGAAATGAAAAAAAATTAGCTAAACCTACATTTTATTTGAAAAAATGTAGATTTTCATTTTCATGGCCTAGTTCCAAAAATTTTTACAAAAAAACTGGCCGGTCAAAATGCTTGCTACACCCCTAGATAAATTCCTCGAGGGGTGTAGTTTCCCAAATGGGGTCACTTTTGGGGGGTTTCCACTGTTTTAGTTCCACAAGACCTGTTCAAAGCTGACATGGTGCCTAAAATATATTCTAATAAAAAGGAGACCCAAAATCCACCAGGTGCTCCTTTGCTTCTGAGGCCGGTGCTTCAGTCCAGTAGCACACTAGAGCCACATGTGGGATATTTCCTAAAACTGCAGAACCTGGGCAATAAATATTGAGTTGCATTTCTTGGGTAAAACATTCTGTGGTACAAAAAAAATGGATTCAAAATGAATTTCTGGAAAAAAATAATGAACTTTGTAAATTTCACCTCTACTTTGCCTTAATTCCTGCGCAATGTCTAAAGGGTTAAGAAACTTTCTAAATGCTGTTTTGAATACTTTGAGGGGTGCAGTTTTTAAAATGGGGTGACTTATTGGGGGTTTCTAATATCTAAGGACCTCAAAGCCACTTCACAACTGAACTGGCCCCTGTAAAAATAGCATTTTGAAATTTTCTTGAAAATGTGAGAAATTGCTGCTAAAGTTCTAAGCCTTGTAACGTCCTAGAAAAATAAAATGATGTTCAAAAAACGATGCCAATCTAAAGTAGACATATGGGGGATGTTAGTTAGAAACAATTTTGTGTGGTATAACTGCCTGTCTTACAAGCCGATACATTTAAATTGAGAAAAATGCAAATTTTTGCAATTTTTCGCTAAATTTTGGTGTTTTTCACAATTAAATACTGAATGTATCGGGCAAATTTTGCCAGTAATATAAAGTCCAATGTGTCACGAGAAAACAATCTCAGAATCACTTGGATAGGTAAAAGCATTCCGGAGTTATTACCACATAAAGTGAAACATGTCAGATTTGAAAAATGAGTCTCTGTCAGGAAGGTCAAAAGCGGCCAAAGAGGGAAGGGGTTAAGGGCCTGATATTGTTATTGTATGTACTTAGAACAACTTTTATAGTACGTAGATGTTATCACCAGATTAGTAACAATTGACAAGGGTTGGGGTTCCCCAGCAAGTGAACTAAAAGATTTTTAATACGATGAACTCCATCACTGAGGTGCGGCAGGCGCAGCCGGAGCCAGTACAACGCGTTTGTCATGAACTGATGGCAGTGTCACAATTCCAAGCAGCCGCCCAGACAAATAACTTACCGGAGGAAGAAGACAGATTAGCGGAGGGTTTGTGGGTCATAATAACACTCCACTAATCCGCCTACGTGGGATCTCACACCAGGCTCACAGCATGAGGTGTAGTGTACAGCCCGGTGACGTAAACTAAAAGAGACGGGGTCTGAAAGATGAGAAGGACCAAACCAAGTCCTGATGACATCAGCAAAGTTCCAAGTAAAGACCAAAGACCTGAGTGAATCCGTCAGCAGTATCACGTGTTCTAATCAGAAGACAGGAGAAGAAGAGGACGATGATGTACATGACTTGTCAATACACTGGTGGGACCCCATACCCTAACCGGACATTGGTGATGGCATCATATTAGTTGTGGCCCTATTGATATATTGTTTGAGTTTCATAATCATAATATATAATTTCTGTAATTTAATATGAGAAAAAGGGAGGTTTGTGAAGGATGATTTATTTGCTTATATTCTCTGTATGAAATTACATTGTGAATTATCAAGCAGGATGCCGAATTACTAAGATATGTATTATGTGAAAGTGATGATAATGTGTAAATTATTTCGTTTCGTGCAGCAGCCATCTTGTCTGGAGTTCCCATCTTGGTTCTTTTGTAGTGAATAGAAAAGTCATTGTTCCTTTAATACAAGTAATGTTGATTTCGTATGTTTTATCTTTGACCTTGGTTCCCATGCGAAGATGGACAGGGAGTGAGATGGGAGGATGGCAAGTATGCGTGAGGGAAGGTCTCCCCCATCTCCACGAGAATATTCTGTCCAAGAGAGAGATAAGACACTTGTAAACATAATGTGTGAAGAATTATAATGATGTATTTTATTGTATGCTTTTTACTGAATAACAAATATTGTTACATTGTCTCTGATTGGTTTACCTCAAGCCTACACCCCTTCTGAATTTCAGTTTAACAGTTTGAGTTTGGTAATAAATCCTTCAGAGGAGCATTTTGAAAATTTCAGCGTGTCTGTGTGTTTTCTTCTCCTCTCTCGATATATATCGGTGAAATATCCTAATTAGGATACTGACTAATGGAGTCTGGCCTTGAGAGTCTGTTGGGACTCGTATAAATTTCAGTCTAATATATTTTGAGCGATGGATTTCCACGACAGTGTCTTGACCAAACAAATTGGGAGAGGGTTTTTTGCGCTATCTGAAAGAATCTCTTGGGAAGAGCGATAGGCAAGGTTTTAAATAGGTATAAAAGTTTGGGTAGTAAAAGCATTTTGTATGCTGCAATCCTGCCAAGCCATGAGGTTTCAAATTTCAATAGCCGTTCCGTGTCATTTGGAATAGTCTTTAAGAGTGGTTTGTAATTAGCCTCATAAAGGTCCCTAAAGGAGGAAGTTAAGGTTATACCTCGATACCGAATGCCTTTCGTTTGCCAGTCAAAAGGGTATTTAGTTTTAAGGAAATGTAGTGTAGAAGAGTCTAGGTGAAAAGGAAGTATTTGTGATTTCTTCGCATTTAATTTATAATATGAGATTTTTCCAAACGCATTGATAATGTCCATAGATGAGGACAACGAGGATTTTGGATCAGTTAAAGATAGGATAATGTCATCTGCATATAAAGAAATGATACGTGATTTGTCTCGACATTGTATTCCCTGAATTTCCATGCAGAGTTTAATGTGTTGAGCTAACGGATCCATGGATAATATAAAGATTATTGGAGATAATGGGCATCCTTGTCGGGTGCCATTAGATATGTTGAATTCCGTGGACAGGATTCCATTAGTGTATACTTTTGCTGTAGGCGCCGAGTACAGAGCTCCAATGGCCTTCAATATTGTGCCCTCGAATCCCATCTCCCTGAGGGTCGCAAAGGCGTAGGACCAGTTAATGCGGTCGAACGCCTTTTCAGCGTCCAGAGCCAGCATCAAAGCTGGTGTAGTTCGCGTTTCAATAAGGTGAATTAGGTTTAAGATCTTTCTTGTATTATCTGACGCTTGCCGTCCTTTAACAAAGCCCACCTGATCTGCACTCACCAAAGTGGTCAACAGGGGGGAAAGCCGCGTTACAATTAATTTGGCATATAGTTTTAAGTCTGAATTCAGGAGCGAAATTGGTCTGAAATTTTGGGGCACATCAGGTTCCTTACCCGGTTTAGGGAGTGACAATAATGGCCGACTGATTTTCTTTCGGAAAGGAACCAAGATCCATGGCATGTTGAAAATTTTTTGTCAAGTAAGGAACTAATATGTTGGATACGTTTTTATAATAAGAGTTAGAAAGGCCGTCTGGGCCTGGGGATTTGCCTTGTGGGAGGGAGCGAATAATTTGCAAAATTTCTTGCGTTGTGACTGGGGCATTTAGGGATTCCAGCTGTTCTACGGACAATTTAGGCAAAGATGCCCTCCTAAGAAAGTCTAGTATCTCCGGGGGGTTGGGGCAAGCAGTAAAGGGGTCATCCTTTAGGTTGTAGAGGGATGAGTAATATTTGCGGAACTGATCTACTATGTCTCTGGGGTCAAGAATTTTTTTGCGATTATGAGGGTCTATCAAGTAAGGGATTCTAGCTTTCTGATGTTGAGTTTTAAGTCGAGCAGCTAATAGCTTCCTTGCCTTATTGCTTTGTGAGTAATATCGAGCTTTGGTTTTCCTTAAGTTTTTCTCATAGTCAGATAGTAAGCAGAGACGAAGGCGTTGGCGTAGGAGGAGTAATTGAGAGGCCCCTTCCGTCAAAGGTGATAATTAATTTTTTGTATCTAAAATGCGGATCTCGGTTGATATCGAAGAGATCTCTGCTACCCTTGTTTTTCGGAGAGTGTGGCCTAATCGGATGAAAGTGCCCCTGATGTATGTTTTGTGTGCGTTCCAAAGGGAGGAGATCCCGAAATCTGGCGTATCGTTTTGTTTAAAGTACTCGTGAAGGTCTCTTTCTATGTCTTTTTTATAAGTAGGATGTGATAAGAGAAAAGAGTTGCATCTCCAAAGGTAATCTGGAGGAGTATTATACGATTCAGCAATCGTCAGAGTAATTGGAGCGTGGTCCGACCACTGAATACTTCCAATAGTCGTGGCTTGAGACAGAAGAAGTGTGGTTTTATCTATTATGAACATATCAATTCTAGAGTAGCTATTATGTACTTGGGAATGAAACGAGTAATCTCGTTCCGAGCCATGTTGCATACGCCAGATATCGTACAGCTCCTCCCCCCAAAACCAATCCCCTAGGGCAACTCTTGAGAGACGAGAATGTGAAGAGGTATCTATGTCAACATCCATAACAGCGTTAAAGTCCCCGCATATAATTAATTGTCCCTGTTTATGTTTGGAAATCAATCTGTGGATTTTATGTAAGAATCTCATCTGATGAGTGTTAGGTGCATACAGCGTCAACAGGGAATATTTTACATTATTAATCAGACAAATCAGGAAAATATATCTACCGTTAGGATCAGCAAACAATTCAATTTCTTGAAAGGCAACTGAGTTTCTTATAGCCATCAGCAAATTTAGGGTGTTTGATGCGATGAGCATCTTGTTTCAAAAGGTGAGTTTCTTGTATACAAAGAACCTCACATGCTAATTGTTGCGCTTCCTTCCACATATACGCCCTCTTATGTGGACTGTTAAGGCCATTTACATTTAGAGAACCAATTTTAAGAGCCATTATAAAAGAGCACAGTCTGCTGACTATAAGCTCCCTCAGACATAAGAATCATACACGTTCCATTACAGAAATGGTATACTCTAGTAATTAATGATAGGTATGCATTTTGATGGCGATACATGTATATATGAGATAAAGATAGCTGCAAAAAACAGACGAAAAGTAACAAAACAAAAGCATTCAAATACTTTCTCAAAGGAAGGTCTGAACAACATGGAGGTTCAGACATGTGCGGGGGGAAACAGTCCGCTTGTGAACCGGATTTCTAGGCCTCAAGGAGCCCAGCAGCGTTCCTGCCATAGGATGTACCTCAACGTCGTGGTCGATTACGGAGGTTGATCACTCGCCAGTCATCTTTCACAGGCTGTGGGGGAGCTCTCTTCGTAGATTCTGGGGGGACTTCAGAAACGGAAATACCCCACTGTTGAAGGAGCAGCGCTCCGTCTCCAACGGTTCTGATTGTGTGCATGGATCCATTCCTGTTGATCAATAAACGCACTGGGAATCCCCACTTGTATAGGATCTTGTGATCTCTCAGAGCAGTAGTGATGGGGGAGAGTTCTCTCCTAAGTTGTAGAGTGACAGCAGATAGGTCTGCTATATACGGATATCTGGTTATATTGCGCAGGAAGAGTCTCCTTTTGTCTGACGGCATTCATGAAGTTATCTTTTATGTGGAAAAAGTGGAAGCGGGCCAGGACGTCCCTTGCAACATCATCAGCAAGATGCTTAGGTCTGGGAACCCTATGGGCTCTGTCAATAATCAGGTCCCTAGAGGTGCATTTAGGCAGTGCAGACTTGACAAAATCTTGGATAAAATGGATCAGATCTTTGGGTGCTATGTCTTCAGGGATCCCTCGAAATTTGCTTCAAGGTCGTAATGGGCATCTATAAGCTCATTGTGAGAAGCTGCAAAGACACTCATTTTTGATTCAACATGTTGAACCCTATCTTCCACTGCGTGTAACGCTTCTGACATAGGTTTAAGTAAATGAGCGAATCCAGAGTAAAGAGACTGCTGCAGAGCTTGCAACATGGTCTTAAGGGTAAATTCTGTGACAGGGTTAGATGAAGATGGCATGTCAGTTAAAACATCTGGGGATCTTGAAGACATACCTTTATCATCTGTCCATCTTTGTCCGGTCCCAAAGAAGTCTGAGAGATGTGTGGGCCCTTCTGCTTTTTCGCAGGGCTCCTGGATGTAGGAGACGGAGTTGAGGAAGACGAGGTTCCATGTGTTTGCTCCCTAAGATGGCGGCCTCTGAGTTCCGGCAGCATCAGAGTCGGAGGTAACTCCGTCTCTCGTGAATGAGGAGAAGCCGTCAGAGTGTGGGGCGACAGAGCCGGGACAGAACTGCTCCTGCGAGGTGGAGACGTGGTGTGCGGGGATCCCGGAGCTGAGGTGAGTGAACCTGCTTGTGAACAGGCATCGGCGCCATTTTGGGCCTTCTGGCGGTCGTGAGGGAAGTAGAAATCCAGCAGTTTCGCTGGCCTGGACACCGATTTCCTTCTTCTGGGCATGCCTGGCGGTGTTATCCTCCGATATGGTGAAGTCAGGGTATAAAAGAGGTATTAGGCGTTAAGTAGTCGCTGAGTGTCGGTAAGGCAGTGTGGAGCTGAGTTTTCAAGCGGTCATTCAGTCCGGCAGCCAAGCCACGCCCCCCCATACACTCCTCTTTACAACGACCCCTTGTTCAAAAGTTAAACAAACACCCAGTTGGGCATTAATGAAGTAATTAGCATGAATCGAACTTTCTCAAAAATGATAGTTTTTCAAAATAAAAAATAGTGTTGTTATCTACATTACTGCGCCGATCACATTATGTAAGAGATAGGGCACTTATAATGTGGTGACAGAGCCTCTTTAAGGCCAAAACAGGCTGTGTCCTTAAGGAGTTAATGACCACATTATCTAAATTGCGTAGATCATGTAATGCTTTACGTTCTCTTTTGGTAAAATTGCCTCACTCAGGAAGGAAGACCAGTCAATAAGACCAATATCTCTACACATAGCTTTCATGAATGCATAAGTATATCTATTAGAATAGATACTTGGCATTGTACCACATTTTTTGCGTAAATCCACAAATTCTGGTATTATATCACTGGTCTATACTTCCAAGTTGGGACGACTATTTACAATATTACCTTCTCTCCAGAGTTCATCTAAGTCAGCAAGGGTCTCCAGGTCAGTCAATTCCAAAAGGGCTTCCTAATCAGTTTTTCCTACTTCAGTAAGTGGTTGTTCATCTAATTAGTTATTTATTAGTTTTTTTGGGTCCTTGACAGACCCTTCCCAGTTCCCTTAGATTTGGAATATACCAGTAATTATCCTCTTTTCTATGCAGCTGGCCTTGAGCTGTGGGGAATGAATTCAGGTCCTCTGTATTAGAGGCTCTGCATCACTTCCCACCACCCTGGGCCAATCTCGATTACCTTTTCTGGAGAGATGTGGTCTCTGATACCTGAAAAATTATTTAAATATTATAATCTCAGTAAGCGATCAGTATTTAAATTGTTTGAAAAGACTGTAGCTGGCCTGGCTGGGAAAGGCCAAAACCATGGCCCTTCCCACCCTGGTAATGCTAGCCTGCTGCTGGTATTTTGTATCTGTCTGATTATGGAAAACTGGGGAGACTCCACGTAGTTTTTTTACAGAAAATAAATAATTGGAAAAACTATGTGGGGGCCACCCCATTTTTCATAACCAGCCAGATACAAAATAGCAGCAGCAGGTTGGCATTACCAGGGTTGGAAGGGCTACGTTTTTTTGCTTTCCCAGCCTAATAGTACCAGCCTGCGGCCGCCACAGTGCCCGGCCATCACTATAGATGGTCAGGTACTGGATTGTATCCGGGCTCTTCACGGCACGCCTGGTGGCGGTTCGTACTGGGGTAATATTGGGGGGTTATTATTAGCCTCTTACCCTGCTAACACTAAGACTCGCCTTAGTAATGGATGCTGTCAATCAGCCAGAGACCATTACTAAGGCAGTAGTAATAAGGTGAAAAAAAAATACAGAGACACATAGAAAAAATATTTTATTGAAATAAAACCCCCCCACACACAACCCTCGTTAACCATTTTATTGAGAATTTAAAAATCGCCATCATCGAAGTAGTCCTTGAATCCGAGGTAGTCCAACAACCGAACCTGTAAAAAAAACACAGAAACAAAAAATGAATTAATAGCACATAAAACATCAAAGCAATTATTATACTTACCTTTCCTGGGTCCAGCATCGAAACTGCAATGTCAGCGAGCTATGCTGTTTCCGTAACTTCGTGAGGCATCAACTCTAAATAGGGCTTTGCCTGTATCTAAGTCTACATGTGTAATACTGTCTGCTGGCTCCTGTGGCTAAGCCTATTATTTCTGATACTGTCTGCTGGGCCCTGTAGATAAGCCTATCATATGTAATACAGTCTGCTGAGCCGCTTTATGTAATCCTACCTGGTAACATTGGTATAGGGGTCGTAGTCCTATGTTGTTTCCTATAATTATAAACATATATATATATATATATATATATATACACACACACACACACACACACACACACACACACAAACACACACACACACATTTTTTTTTGGGGGGGGGGGTATATGCAGGGGTGGGATTCAAATTTTGAACAACAGGTTCCCTGTTTTTCGGATGAAGACATGCGTGGGGGATGAGTTCACGGTGCTTTGCGGTGTATCGCGCAATTGAAAAAGATTCTAATAATAAAATAAAACAATTATGATATTCCAAATATCCCCTACATTAAATTGGACTCTAAATAAAGAAATTCCCTGTCCAGAATGTTTTAGTGTGGATTGCCGCATTATTTATAGAATTACATAAGCGTACAGACCTACCCACACATTATATTAAACTCATCCAGTACGTATAGGCCTATATGCGCACATTCAATATCCTAAGCGTGCTCAGCCCATTTAGTTAGACTGTGCACATGAAAACAAAGCTCAGTACATATATACAGCACCAGAACAAAGCTCAATATATATATATATATATATATATATATATATATATATATTTTCTGATATATATGTACTGAGCTTGGTTCTGGTGCTGTATATATGTACTAAGCTTTGTTGTGGTGCTGTATGTATGTACTGAGCTTGGTTCTGGTGCTGAATATATGTACTGAGCTTTGTTCTGGTGCAGTATATATGTACTGAGCTTTGTTCTGGTGCTGTATATATGTACTAAGCTTTGTTGTGGTGCTGTATATATGTACTGAGCTTGGTCCTGGTGCTGTATTTATATGCAGAGCTTAGTTCTGGAGTTGTATATATGTTTTGAGCTTCTCTTTGGTGCCGTATATCTGTATTGAGCTTGGTTGTTATGATGAATATAACTCCAAAAGCAAATTCAGTAATCGGGAGAAATTTCACCCCATGCTTTCAGAAGCCCCTCCCACAAGTTGGATTGGCTTGATGGGCACTTCTTGCGTACCATACGGTCAAGCTGCTCCCACAACAGCTCTATGGGGTTGAGATCTGGTGACTGCGCTGGCCACTCCATTACAGATAGAATACCAGCTGCCTGCTTCTTCCCTAAATACTTCTTGCATAATTTGGAGGTGTGCTTTGGGTCATTGTCCTGTTGTAGGATGAAATTGGCTCCAATCAAGCGCTGTCCACAGGGTATGGCATGGCTTTGCAAAATGGAGTGATATCCTTCCTTATTCAAAATCCCTTTTACCTTGTACAAATCTCCCACATTACCAGCACCAAAGCAACCCCAGACCATAACATTACCTCCACCATGCTTGACAGATGGCGTCAGGCACTCTTCCAGCAGCTTTTCAGTTGTTCTGCGTCTCACAAATGTTCTTCTGTGTGATCCAAACACCTCAAACTTCGATTCGTCTGTCCATAACACTTTTTTCCAATCTTCCTCTGTCCAATGTCTGTGTAATTTTGCCCATATTAATCTTTTCCTTTTATTAGCCAGTCTCAGATATGGCTTTTTCTTTGCCACTCTGCCCTGAAGGCCAGCATCCCGGAGTCGCCTCTTCACTGTAGACGTTGACACTGGCGATTTGCGGGTACTATTTAATGAAGCTGCCAGTTGAGGACCTGTGAGGCGTCTATTTCTCAAACTAGAGACTCTAATGTACTTGTCTTGTTGCTCAGTTGTGCAGCGGGGCTTCCCACTTCTCTTTCTACTCTTTCTACTCTACACTCCGTTGTAGGAAATCTTCAGTTTCTTGGCAATTTCTCGCATGGAATAGCCTTCATTTCTAAGAACAAGTATAGACTGGCGAGTTTCACATTAAAGCTCTCTTTTTCTAGCCATTTTGAGAGTTTAATCGAACCCACAAATGTAATGCTCCAGATTCTCAACTAGCTCAAAGAAAGGTCAGTTTTATAGCTCCTCTAAACAGCAAAACTGTTTACAGCGGTGCTAACATAATTGCACAAGGGGTTTCAAGTGTTTTCTAATCATCCATTAGCCTTCTAACACAGTTAGCAAACACAATGTACCATTAGAACACTGGAGTGATGGTTGCTGGAAATGGGCCTCTATACACCTATGTCGATATTGCATTAAAAACCAGACGTTTGCAGCTAGAATAGTCATTTAGCACATTAACAATGTATAGAGTGCATTTCTGATTAATTTAATGTTATCTTCATTGAAAAAAACTGTGCTTTTCTTTAAAAAATAAGGAAATTTCTAAGTGACCCTAAACTTTTGAACGGTACAGTGCATATATATATATATATATATATATACAGCACCAGAACGAAGCTCAGGACATATATACAGCACCAGTACAAATACAGCTCAGTACAGAGATAATTTGCAAATTAAGTTTAACCCCTGCCATATAAGTTTGTACGGCATAAAACTACAGCTCCCAGTATAGCCAGAACGATGGTAAGGATATGCTGGGAGATGCTGTTTCACAAAAATGAACTATACACACATCATCTCGCTGCAGATCATACAGTGACTACAGTACTGAGCAGCCACAGGGAGAATAAACATTTACATTTAGTGACTCACCGTTCTCTTTACTTTTCCATCTGGTCCAGAACTCTATGATGCCTTCTGGCCGTGACCCATTTCTGCGGAAATGGGTACATTTGCTGCTGAGATGTCTTCGGAAGCTCACTTTTTAAACATTTCTGCACCTATAAACGAAGAGCAAATTCTTATGGTACCACACTCTATGCCCCCAAATATAATAGTATCATACACTGTGTCCTTGAATATAATAGTGCTACACACTGTGCCCCTGAATCTAATAGTAACATACACTGTGCCCCTGAATAAAATTGTGTCAAACACTGTAAAAGAAATGCACCACACAGTGCCCCCTGTAGATAGTGCCCCTCATAGAGCCCTCTGTAGATAGTGCTCCCAGTAGAGCCCTCTATAGATAGTTCTCCCCATAGAGCCCTCTGTAGGTAGTAGCGTTCCCTGTAGCGTTCCCTGTAGATAGTGCCTCCTGTGGCATTCACTGTAGCGTTCCCTGTAGCGTTCCCTGTATAGTGCCCCCTGTAGATAGGCCCCCTGTGGCGTTCCCTGTGGCGTTCGCTGTAGATAGAGCCCCCTGTGCCCCTGTGGTGGTCCCTGGAGATAGGGTCCCTGTAGCGTTTCCTGTAGATAGAGCCCCTTGTGGCATTCCCTGTAGATAGAGCCCCTTGTGGTGTTGCCTGTAGATAGAGCCCCCCTTCTAATAGTCCAGGGTGATTAGACAATTCAAAACAAGTCATTGCGCTGGCCCTTTAAGGCTGGGACGGAGCCCCTTGTGGTGTTCCCTGTAGATAGAGCCCCCTGTGGCATTCCCTGTAGATAGAGCCCCCTGTGCCGGTCCCTGTAGATAGGGCCCCATGCGGCGTTCCCTGTAGATGGAGCCCTATCTACAGGGAACGCCACATGGGGCCCTATCTACAGGGAACACCACATGGGGCCCTATCTACAGGGACCGCCACAGGGGCACAGGGGGCTCCATCTATAGGGAATGCCACAGGGGTCTCTATCTACAGGAAATGCCACAGGGGGCCCTATCTGTAGGGAATGCCACATGGGGCCCTATGTGGCGTTACCCTGTAGATAGGGCCCCCTGTGGTGTTCCCTGTAGATAAACGCCCCATGAGGTGTTCCCCGAAGATAAGGGCCCCTATATAGGTGACATACTAAAAAGAATTAAGAAAAAGAATGAACAATATTAGTAATGGGTGAAAATATAAAAAAGTTTTTTATGTTTCGAAAACATGGAATGAACAGATTTTCTTTGTATGAGAAAATAAAAACAAATTCCATAGAAACAGATGTGTAAAAATGTTTACTGTGCTTGATAGACCTGGAATGAACAGGATATATGTGTAGTTTATAAGGGAATGAACACATATTCCATAGAAACAGAGGCGTAATTATTTTCCTGTGCTTGATAGACCTGGAATGAACGTCGGGACTGACGTTCTCTCCGTGCAGAGGGCTACTATGGGTATGTTGCATGTTCTATTCTTTGTGTACTACTTTGCTTAAACTGCCTGTACCATTACTGACCGCACTTGCATTTATTAGCAAGCTACCACATGTTGATTTCTAGCAATAGGCTGGTGTTTGATGTCACATCCCAGCTATTTGCAGTCAGTTTCAGCAGAGTCCCCACTGTTGCTTTTATACATATGATGCATTTTGCACGTAACTATTTACATAGAAGCTGCAACTATTTTTCTGGTTAGGCCTATTGGGCTTACAGTACATTAATATACTTATTGTATTGCTATTTTTTGTCATTTGTATGTCCTCTGTAATTGACAGACGTTTTTACTCATGCTCAGCATGATTCATCTTTTAATGTTGTTATATTCAATAAAATTTATATATGTTTCTCTAAATCACAATGTGTTATTTGACCCTACAGTTTATAGGTTTTCTATCATTTGTTTAGGGCAATACACCAAGGGTCACTTGGTTTTATTAAGGTCTAGCGTTAGATATAGGTATTAATACAGTATATATCTACATATATATATCAACTAGACTTTTCCTGCATGTACCAGTAGGTTTATGTAAACTCTGGGATAATAAACTTCCCAAAGTGGGAGCCGTACATGTAGAATGTTTACACCCATGCTGTAGGATATGGCGTAACGAGTCATCCTCATACAGCATGGGAAAATATTTAGTTAATGCTTTGAATTTGAGAAAACGGTTTGCTATACATGGTTACCTGGAGAGGACAACTACTATCATTGTTCTTGTCCTTTCTTTTGTTTAACAGGAGATCGGAAAGTTTTTTGTTTTTACTAATCTTAATGGCCCTATTCGGACCATTGTGGGCATTTACGTGCATTTAATCTAGAGAAAATATTGTGAAGCTCCGCCTCAAAGGACGAATTATCTGAACAATTTTGTCTAGACCGCAACATTTCTCCTATCAGAACTCCCCTAATAGCATGGAGCATGAGTCCCCATGAAAAATTGAATTACCTGCAGTTGACTTGCGGTAAGTAATACTGTGAACAGTATTTTTATTTAATATGGAACAAATATTCTAATCAAGAAAAGTAACCGAATCTCTGCTACATTGGTAAGTAAAAAACAAACAAAAGGTTTAATGTTGAGATAGTCAAAGAAGTCTGGTACGGCCACTACATCAGACGACCATATAATAATGACGTCATTTATGTAGCGGCCATACCAGACCAGACACTGAGAAGAAGGGCCGGTAGATGTGAATATGGAATTTGGCCCCATCGCCGCTCCTGTATGCTGCATGTGAAAGTTGTTATCAAACATAAAATAATTAGTGGACAGTAAATACTGGATGACTGACAAAATAACGTCTTTAAATCACCTGTATAATGAGAATATTTGTTAATATGGTAAGAAACAGCTTGTAATGCTAGTGTATAAAGTTTCAATATCACTATTTATTCAGGTGTATCCTGGATCCCATGTGACATTTTGAAGCTGACATAAGACATGTTTAGTGTACCTCAAAAAACCATGGCATCTACTGACCAAAGGTTGAAGTAAGAAGTCCACTCACTCCCCAATCCTCTGATTAAGGGAACCGATCCCTGCAATCATCCTTATGAAGTTTGGAGTGTGAATGTAACACCGGCACAATAGGGTGCTCAACAAAAAGATATTCAAATTCTTTCATGTTAATAATACCTAGTGTCAACCCCTAGGCTAAGGGAGTATAAAGATGATTCTGTAAAGACTTAGTAGGATCTTGAGAAAAATTTAGATAAACTGAATACGTTTAACATTTTAGGCCCCATGCACACGGCCGTGCCCGTAATCATGGGTCCTATCATTTGTGGTACACTTCTACGGCCCGGACACCTTCCTGTAAATAAACGGGAAGATATCTGTGGACAATACAAGTGAATGCGTCCATAATTGCGGATTGTAATTACGGTCCGCAATTACGGACGGTTTTTATGGTCGTGTGCATGGGGCCTGACAGTGTAACATTTGTTCATTAAGTTTAATGTAAAGAGCAGTATTAAGAAAAACCACGGCCCCTCCTTTATCTGCGGCGCAGATAGTAAGATCCATATTTCTTTTTAATGAAAAAATAGCGACTCCAACTCTCTAATGCACAGTAAAACAACGTAGCACGGGATACAGAATGCAGGTAGCAGGAACAGGAACATTGGGTACTGGAAAAAACTAAGGGACAACTTGCAAGACTAAAACGGGTAAACACAACAACGCTCAGGCAATGAGTGAAGGGGTAGGGCCCTTCTAATAGTCCAGGGTGATTAGACAATTCAAAACAAGTCATTGCGCTGGCCCTTTAAGGCTGGGACGGAGCTTGCGCGTGTACCCTAGTAGTCATTGCAGGCCAGGACAGGCATCTCCTAAAAGGAAGGCGTCGGCAGGATGAGAGGAGTCTGCGATCTGTGGCTGCGGACGTTACAGTATCCCCCCTCTTATGCCCCCTCTTCTTGGGATCAGAGCGAGAGAGGAACTTCTTAATGAGGGTAGGAGCATTGAGGTTCTCCTCTGGCTCCCTGGACCTCTCCACTGGACAAAATCCCTTCCAATCCACTAGATAAAAAGTTCTTCCTCCCACTTTTTTGGTATCCCAAGATCTCCTTAACCCTTAATGAATCTGATGAACTGCTGGGGGGCAACTGCAGGACTAGGAGTCTTAGTGTAGTGGTTCAGGACCACAGGCTTCAGGAGGGAGACATGAAAGGAGTTGGGGATCTTAGGGTGGGAGGTAGCCGAAGCTTGTAGGAGACAGGGTTGATCTGCTGTAGGATCTTGAAGGGTCCGAGGAACCTGGGAGCAAAGTTGTATGACGGCACCCTCAGCCAGATATTCCTAGAGGATAGTCAGATCTTGGTACCCAGAAGAAACTGAGGAGGCTCTCATCTCCTTGTGTCTGCCTTCCGTTTCATGCGATTGACCGCCAGCAGAATAGAGGATCGGGTTTGCTGCCAGATCTGCAGGAAGTCCCTGAATGCAGAATCAGCTGCGGGCACCTGGGACGTAGCTGACACCAGGGGGGAATTTGTGGGTGTTGGCAGGGGTGAACCTAGCCCGTCTGCCGCCTGAGGCGAACTATAAAAAGGCGCCCCCCCCCCCAAATCTATCAGAGTTTTCTCATTCCTAGCTGTACACATCAAACACGCAATATATAATTTTTTTAAATAGGAAAACATTTGATGTTTATTTGTTAGGCCCTGTTCACACAGAGTATTTTGACGAGTTTTTGGGCACGGAAACAGCTCCGCAAAACTCGTCAAAAACCGTCCGAAAATGCCTCCCGAGAAAGAAGGGACAGGCCCTATCTTCGCACGTTTACGCCTCTGACCTCCTATTGACATCAATGGGAGGCAGAGAAAGGGTATTTCGCAGAGTTTTTTGCCCGTAGCACTCAATGGCCGTGAGCGAAAAACGCTGTGAAAATCGCGGCAAACGACGTTCAGGAAGGACAAAATCTGCCTCAAAATCCCAAACAGAATTTTGAGGCAGAATTTTCCTCCTGCAAAAAACTCAGTGTGAACATAGCCTTAAAGTGCTGTTTGAAGTATGGGAAATATTTAAAGAATTATTCTTACTGCCAATCAGTGCAGTGCAAATAGTACAGTCTGCACGGCCCCATATCTTTCCTCGGCAGCCAGTCTCATTTGCGGCGTCACTCTCTGCAATTACATTCAGGCCAGTCCAGGACGGGTCGCGCTTAGCGCTGTTTTGAAGCGGCACGTCCTGGGCTGGTTTCTTTGCTCTACCTGCTGTATTGTTGTGGTCTGCCTGTGCTGGCTCGATGCCAGTGGTGGATTAATATGATCTTAGGCCCTGGGCTGTACACAAGTTATGGGCCCACATCCCACACGTAAGTATCACCTACATGTCAAAGTACATCACATGCCACTCTGCAGACTGTCTCTTAGCCTGATCATCTACTGCCACTCACACTTCCCCACAGCCCCCACCACAGTCATTTACATAGATTGTAAGACCAACATTACCAATAATACCCCATACTGTTACTGAATAATACCGCCATACTTTTACTGAATAATACCCCATACTGTTACTGAATAATACCCCCATACTGTTACTGAATAATACCGCCACACCATAACCACAGTGACTGAATAATATCCACATACTGTTACAGAATAATACCCCCATACTGTTACTGAATAATACCCCCATACTGTTACTGAATAATACCTCCATACTGTTACTAAATAATACCTCCATACTGTTACTGAATAATACCCCCATACTGTTACTGAATAATACCCCCATACTGTTACTGAATAATACCCCCAAACTGTTACTGAATAATACCTCCATACAGTTACTGAATAATACCTCCATACTGTTACTGAATAATACCTCCATACAGTTACTGAATAATACCTCCATACTGTTACTGAATAATACCTCCATACAGTTACTGAATAATACCTCCATACTGTTACTGAATAATACTTCCATACTGTTACTGAATAATACCTCGTTACTGAATAATACCCCCATACTGTTACTGAATAATACCCCCATACTGTTACTGAATAATACCTCCATACTGTTACTGAATAATACCCCCGTACTGTTACTGAATAATACCTCCATACTGTTACTGAATAATACCTCCATACTGTTACTGAATAATATCCCCATACTGTTACTGAATAATACCTCCATACTGTTACTGAATAATACCTCCATACAGTTCCCGAATAATACTTCCATACTGTTACTGAATAATACCTCCATACGGTTACTAAATAAAACTACCAAACCATGATCACGTATTACTACAACATTGTGTCAGAAAAAACCCACCATACTGTTAGTGAATAAATCACACTATATATAGACCAATATTACCACCATATAGAGGTAGATGCCAGTTATACACAAGATATCTGCAAACCATATAAGTGATTACAGTATAGTTATATCGAGTGACTATTGTGGCAAATTTAAGTTTTTAAAATTTTTATACTGCTTTTTTTTGGTAGGTTCCGCTGGAGCATTTGGACTACGTCGTAGATTCATTGGACTACTCAGATTATCTACTTTTTAAAAATAAAATAAAAATGGTGAAAGAGGATTGCATGGGGGAGTTTAGATTTCAATAAAAGTTTTTCTTGTCTGTTTTTTTTAATACTTTATTATGGCCTTAGTAATGGCTGCTGTCTGATTGAGAGCATCCATTACTAAGAAGGGGCTTAGTGTTAGCCAGTAAAAAGGCTATCACTAATCCCTATTATTACCACGGTTCTCACTGCCGCGAGGGGAGTACGATCCAGTACCCGACCATCTGAAGCGACGGTAAGGCAGCAGGGCGGTCACAGGCTGGTTTTACCAGGCTGGGCAGGGATAAAAAAACGTGGCCCTTCCCACCCTGGTGATGCTAGGCTGCAGCTGCTTTATAGTATCTGGCTGGTTGTGAAAAATAGCGGGAAAATTACGTGAGATCCCCTCCATTTTTCTTAACCAGCCAGATACAATAAAGCAGCAGCAGCCTAGCATTACCAGGGTGGGAAGGGCCATGGTTTTTGGCCATTCCGAGCCTGATAGTACCAGCCTGCAGCCACGCCAGTACCCGCCCTTCTCTTCAGACAGTCGGCTGCTGGATCGTACCCAGCTCTTCCCGGTACTCTTGGTGGCGGTGGGTACCGGGGTAATAATAGGGGTTAGTGATAGCCTTATTACTGGCTAACACTAAGCCCCTTCTTAGTAATGATATAAAGAAACAAACACGTGTGGAATATATACTCAAACATAATGTTTTTAGTTTTGGAAATAATTTTTATAACCAAATAAAGGGCTGTGCCATGGGCTCTAGGTTTGCCCCGGCATACGCCAATCTCTACATGGGGGAATTTGAGGAGAAGTATATCCTCAACGATCATAATTATAGGAATATTCTTTTATATAAACGTTTTATTGACGATTTATTTTTTGTGTGGAATGGGACGGAAGATGAATCAACTTGTTTTATGGAAATGATTAATAGTAATAATTATGGAATATCTTTTACTCACACTTTTTCGGTCACGAGTATTGACTTTTTAGATCTCACCATTGACTATGATAGAACTACTAATAATTTTAACACCAGAACACATTTTAAAACAGTCGATGTGAACAGTTACATTGATTTTAAAAGTGCCCATTACCCCCCGTGGATCAGGAATGTGCCGTTTGGACAGTTTAGGAGAATAAGGAAGAATTGTTCCTCTGACCACAATTTTCATAAGGAATGCAACATACTTGAGGGTAGGTTCAAGGAAAAGAATTTTCCAATTCAATTAATTAAGGGCGCTCGCTCCAGAGCGTCTTTATTGACTCAAAAGTCCTGTATTGCCCCTGTAAAAAAGGTGACGACATGTGCTGATTACACAAATGAAAATGGTAAAATAAATACTATCAAGAATACTAATACATTGCCAAATAATTTTATTACAGCATACAATAGTGGTCATAATTTCATAAGATCAATTTTGTCAAAACACTGGCACATCCTGAAAAACGATCCATTTCTTAAAGAGTTTTTACCAAATAAACCGGGCATAACCTTCAGACGATCATCAAATTTGAGAAATATATTAGCACCAAGCCGTGTTCGTAATACTAAGTCCTCTACTCCAATAATTTTTCCCAAACTAAACGGCTCTTATAAATGTGGGCAAGGACGTTGCTTATGTTGTGATAATATTTCACACAGGGAGCACTCTTTCCATTCTAATATTACCAATGAAGTATTCCCCATTAGAACTTTTCTCAACTGTGCCAGTAACTATGACACAGGCATAATGTTACCAAAGGTTTTCTAAAGCACAGTGTTTCAAGGCACTGTGCTTCTTCTCATAAATGCCAATTTGACAAAATTAAAATCACCCCTATAGAACAAATATCTTGTGATGTCTCAAATCGTTTCCAGAAATTAAAACAGAGAGAGAACTTCTGGATTTTCAAATTAGTGACTCTGCATCCGAATGGTTTAAATGATATTTCTGAATCATCACTTGACTAACAATTTATTTCATATATTTATATTGTTATCTTTTGGTTGATAAGTGCTAATTAGCTTGGCTTCTATCTAAGATCTTATTCATCTCCTGGTAGTACAATTATGATGGTCTATTTTTCATATTTATTTATTTCGGTTGGTCCAATGGTCCTGCTCTCTGAAACAGCCATTGATTAACAATACATTTGTAATCCAGTTTACATTTTTATATCTATATATTCATTTGCAATCAGTTTACATTTTTATATCTATATACTCCTTTGGTGTATTACTGTATACAATTGTTGTCGATCTTTAGATTATTTTTCTTGAGAGATTGATGTGTGGTTATGTTTGAATGTGTTGATATTGCTGTTGCCCCAACATTGATGTCATTTGGTGTCCTCGGACACTTTTTTTTCTCTTGGAATCGAGATACTAGAGAGATATATGTGGATTTATTATTCATATATACTGATTTTTGCTGTTATTGGCAACATGTTTTTTCTGTGGTCTAATGGTGTATGTACACACTGCAAACCTCTTTGGGTCCGGTTTTCTTGTCCTCCGGAGCTGTCCGTGGTCCTGATTCTCGAACGGCTACGTGGGAGCCGGTTTGGTTTATTGCCGGGTTTCGGCATTTTTCTGTTTATTAGTGCAGACTTTTGTCTGCATTTTTTCTGTGCATTGTAGTTTTAATTATATCCATTTAATATATTCATTGATTACTCATTATGCTAAGAGGTTTTGTTTTTTCAAAATGTACATTCATGCATCTTTTATCGCTTTTGATCTCATTTCTATTTATATATTTTAGCAGTATATTTTAGTAGTTTAATATTTTAGTAATACAATGGTATAATGGTCGGTGTACACATTATAAACCTTTTTTTCTTGGGTCCGGTTTTTCATTTATTTATTTATTTTCCCCTGAGCTGTCCATGGTTCTGATTCTCTAGCGACTATGTGGGTGCCTGGTTATTGTATTGCCGGGTTCGGTCTTTTTTTCCCGGCACCATTGCAGATATTTGTTTCACACATGTTATCGGTTAATGTTAATTATAATTATATCTATTCCAATATATTCGTTGATTATTCAATATGCTAATAAGTTTTTTGACCTAACTGAATGCACATTTATGCATTTTTTATTTTTAGATCTATTTATTAAGTATTTTATATATATTGTCTCTTTGTAAATTTTTCTATTTAGCTGCTCTTATTATAGTATGGGTCTTTTGCAGGTACCGGGTGGTGACATTCGGGCGTTTCTATTTGTGGAATACCTTTTCTCATGTTTCCATTTATTTATTTATTGATTTATTTATTTTTTTCATTTCAACTAACCTGTAAATGTTACGATGTGTCAACATTTGTGTTTGTTTAAACATTAATGTCATTTTTTGTTCATAGACATGTTTGTCTGTTTCATTGGAGATCTGTGCACTGATTACGTCATTTGTGCCCTCTGACCCTGAACACATTGGCGGCTTTTTTATCCGCGTGGTGCATATAAAGCTACCTTGTTTTAACTGCAAATCATATGGCCTGAGGAGGATGCCGGTGCGGCATTGAAACGCGTAGCCTTCTTACCAATAAATACTATTATCAATTTCTGCATCCTTATTGAGTAGCAGCGCCGTGGTTACATCCCTTTTCTTTCTACCTTTAAATTACCTTCTTAGTAATGGACGCTCTCAGACAGCTGCCATTACTAAGGCGGTAATGAAGTATTAAAAAACAGAGACAAAGACATTTAGGGTATGTGCACACACACTAATTACGTCCGTAATTGACGGACGTATTTCGGCCGCAAGTCCCGGACCGAACACAGTGCAAGGAGCTGGGCTCCTAGCATCATACTTATGTACGATGCTAGGAGTCCCTGCCTCGCTGCAGGACAACTGTCCCGTACTGTAATCATGTTTTCAGTACGGGACAGTAGTTCCACGGAGAGGCAGGGACTCCTAGCATCGTACATAAGTATGATGCTAGGAGCCCAGCTCCCTGCACTGTGTCCGGTCCGGGACTTGCGGCCGAAATACGTCCGTCAATTACGGACGTAATTAGTGTGTGTGCACATACCCTTATTTTATTGAAATGACAACTCTTCCACACAATCCACTTTAACCATTTTATTAAAAAAAAAAAAAGAAATAAAGCTTAAATCAGCGAAGTAGTCCAACGAATCTACGACGTAGTCCAAATGGTCCAGCGGAACCTACAAAACAAAAATTAGCAGTATGAAAAATAAAAATAAAGTTGGCTGCCCCCACAGACATATGAATAAATAGCTACCTTCGGAAACATATTAAAATAATTAGGCCCATAAAATAAAACATATCAAATAAAAAAAAATAATTATAACACCTTTCTTTTAAAGAGAACCTTTCACCTCCCCTGTGCAGCTGAGTTCAGCATGTAATGGGGAGGGCTGCACAAACTCTGGGGCACTTTACATTTTTTTTCCTAGCCTCCTTCGTTATTTAGATATCAGTGCTGTAATATTTGGCGCCCGATATTTAATTATTTTTTTTAAAGTGCCCCAGAGTTTGTGCAGCCCTCCCCATTACACGCTGCACTCAAATGCAAATCTGTGGGCAGGTGAAAGCTTCTCTTTAAAGTGTAACAACTTTTTTAAAGACTTTTGACATGTCAGAAGTTTTGATCAGTGGGGTCCGAACACTGAGACCCCCCACTAGTCGCTAAAACGAAGCAGCAGAAGTGCTCGGGTGAACGGTGTGCCGCTTCAATTCTGTTTGGCTTTCCTTGGAGCAGTGTACGGGCTCAATAGAAAGTCTAGGAGTCCGTACACCGCTCACTCGGCTGAAAGTCGATCATAAATGAAGCGGCACAGCGCTCACCCGAGCACTTCTGCTGCTTCGTTTTAGCGATTGGTGGGGGCCTCAGTGCTCGGTCCCCCACCGATGAAAACTTCGGACATGTCACTATGATATATAAAGATATCTATTAATGCGATTGGTGCAAGATTTAATTACTTTTTATTGAAAATGATTTGCACTTTTTGAGATACAGCTGCTTTGTATCCTGTATACAGAGCAGCTGTATATTGCGCTGAGACCTGAATCCATTAGGTCGCCTATTACCGATCACATCTAAGTTATGAACTTAGATGTGTTCGGTAACAGCTCGATCCTGCAGGACTCGCTGACACTGAATCAGTCAGTCCCGCTGACCTGACAGATACAGGATACAGCGCTATATACATTATATAATATATTTATTTTAATTAGCGGGGGCAGGTTTATGGGGAAGGATTAGGGCCTGTTCACATCAGCATTGGCTTTCCGTTCCGGGGTTCCGTGGGAGGTTTCCGTCGGGTGAACCCCGCAACGGAAAGTCAAACTGAAACCACAGCTTCCGTTTCAGTCACCATTGAAATCAATGGTGACGGAAACATTGCTAATGGTTTCCGTTCGTCACCATTCCGGCAGGTTTCCGTTTTTGTGACGGAATTAATAGCGCAGTTAACTGCGCTAATGGTGACGGAAACGGAAGCTGTGGTTTCAGTTTGACTTTCCGTTGCGGGGTTACCTCCAACGGAACCCCAGAAAGGAAAGCCAACGCTGATGTGAACAGGCCCTAAGGCTTCTTTCACACTAGCATTAATATACGTTTACCTCTCTTCCATCAGAGGAAGAGAGGATCGATACGTTAAATGGAAAGCAATGGTTCCATTAGAATTACCATTGCTTTCAATGGTAATTATTTTGTATCAGTTGCTTTCCGTTTGTCTCCGTTCGCTAAGTTTCCGTTTTTTTTAAAGGAAACAAAAGTGCAGTCTGCAGAACTTTTATTTCCGTTCAAAAGAACGGAAACCTAGCGAACGGAGACAAACGGAAAGCAACTGATACAAAAGAATTACCATTGAAAGCAAAGGTAATTCTAATGGAACCGTTGCTTTCCGTTTAACGTATCGATCCTCTCTTCCTCTGACGGAAGAGAGGTAAACGTATATTAATGCCAGTGTGAACAAAGCCCAATATAAGATATTATTAATAATAAAAAAAACAAAAACAAAAAACCCAGCTGTGATTTAAGACAGACAAGCTAACCACTACACTATAGAAAGCTTCACAGTCAAAGCCTGTGAAACTGTAGTAGTTGAGGGTTTACTATTAGTCTCTCCTGTCTCTGCTGCGTGTGGGTGGTGACTGGTCAGAGACTCACAGTCAGACTGCTGCATGCAGTGTGCACTGTGAGTGACTGTGAGACTCACCAGTCACAGCTCTGATTGTAGCTTTCCCACGCTAATTAAGCACAGGAAAGCTACAAAGCTAGGAGTATACTCACCTGTACAAAGCTAGGAGTATACTGGCCTCATGGCAAATGCGGCACTGGGTGTTGGCCGTAAACAATGAAGAACGATGTGGCAGATGTGGACTCGCTTGTGTGGTTGTTATAGGAGAACTCGGCCCAAGGAAGAAGCTGCACCCAGTCATCTTGTTGCCTGGAGATGAAGTGTTGTAGATAGTTCTCCATGATTTGATTGATCCTCTCGACTTGACCATTGGACTGGGGATGGTAGGCTGAGGAAAAGTTCAACTCCACACAAAGGAGTTTACAGAGGGCTCTCCAGAACATTGAGGTAAACTGACCCCCCCCCTCCCCCCCGATCAGACACGATATGCAGAGGTAAGCCATGCAGGCGGAAGACGTGTTGGATGAAGAGGTTGGCCAGACGAGAAGCAGAAGGTAGGCCGGTCAGCGGAACAAAATTAACCATTTTTGAAAATCGGTCCACCACCACCCAGACCATACTGCATCCAGCAGAGGGAGGCAGATCCGTGACAAAGTCCATAGCTATATGCTGCCAGGGAGCATTGGGCACCTGCAGCGGCTGACGCAGGCTTTGAGTGAGCAACCTTGCTAGCCGTGCACAAGGTGCAGGATGAGACAAAGTCCATGGTGTCTTTGGGCAGAGTGTGCCACCAAAAATGATGGGCAATCAAGTCTCGTGTTTTATGTGCACCCGCGTGACCTGCCACTTTGGAGCGGTGTCCCCAGAGGAGAATTCTTCTTCTGTCCGCCAGGCGTACAAGAGTCCTCCCCAGAGGAATGTCTCTAAATTGCAGGGGGTTGACAGAGTCAATGCAAGACGGATCAATGATGTTTTTCGGAGACTCCATGGGGTCTTTGGTCTCGAACAACCTGGACAAGGCATCGGCCCTCACATTTTTGTCGCCAGGACGGTAGTGGAGCTCAAACTGAAACCGGGCAAAGAACAGAGACCACCTGGCTTGACGGGGGTTCAGCCATTGGGCCGACTGGAGATAGGTGAGGTTCTTGTGGTCGGTAAATATCAGAATAGGGTGAGCTGCGCCCTCCAGTAGATGTCGCCACTCCTCCAGAGCCAACTTGATGGCCAGTAACTCCCTATCCCCAATTGCGCTCTGCGGGAGAGAAAAGGTTAGAATAATAGCCACATACCACTGCCTTGCCTTTGGGACCTCTCTGGAACAGAAGTGCACCTGCACCAACCGAGGAGGCATCCACCTCCAACGAAAACTGTCGAGACACATCAGGATGATGGAGGGTAGAGGCTGACGCGAAGGCACTCTTCAGGCTATTAAACGCAGATTCAGCCTCTGGAGTCCACACCTTGGTCTTCATGCCCTTTTTGGTGAGGGTAGAGATGGGCGCTGTCAGCGAAGAGAAGTTTGGGATCACCTGCCGGTAGAAGCGCTGGACCTTAAGCGTTGAGGGCATGGCCATTCCAAGAGAGACTTTACCTTCTCAGGATCCATCTTGAGGCCTTTATCCGAGATGATGTAGCCCAGGAAGGGTAGAGAATTTCTCTCAAACAGGCACTTCTCCATCTTGGCATAAAAGCGATTCTCCCTTAAGCGCAGCAGAACTTGACGGACGTGTCTCTAATGAGTCGTCGAGTCTGGAGAAAAGATCAAGATGTCATCGAGGTAGACCACGACACAAACGAGATCTCGGAAGATGTCATTGACGAACTCTTGGAAGACCGCGGGAGTGTTACACGGGCAGAAGGCCATTACGAGGTATTCATAGTGCCCGTCTCGAGTATTGAATGCCGTCTTCCATTCGACACCCTGACAGATCCGGATTAAGTTGTAAGCCCCCCATAGGTCTGGCTTGTAAAAAATCTTGGCTCCTCGTATGCGGTCAAACAGTTTAGAGATTAGTGGCAACGGGTATCTGTTCTTGACCGTGATCTGATTGAGACCCCGGTAGTTGATGCAAGATCAAAGAGATCCGTCTTTCTTTTTGACAAAGCAGAACCCGGCCCTGGCCGAGGAGGACTTTTGTATAAAACCCCTCTCCAAATTCTCCTGGATATAAGCGGACATAGACTGGGTCTCTGGCAAGGAGAGAAGGTATACCCGTCCACGAGGAGGAGACGCATCAGGAACCAGTTCAATGGGACAGTCATACGCCCGATGTGGGGACAGCGTCTCAGCCTCCTTCTTGCTGAAGACATCTGCAAACGCTGAGTAGTGAGGGGCTAATCCTGCCAAAGACCTAAGCAGAGGAGGTTGGGTCAGATGGATCTGTCCCAGACAGTGGTTGAGACACTTGAGGCCCCACTGGAGAACCTTACCGAAATTCCAGTCCAGGACTGTGGCATGTAGTCGAAGCCAAGGCAGACCCAGCAGCACAGCGTTGACGGCCCTGGGCAGGACGAGGAACGAAATTAGCTCCAACTTGGAACCTCAGCTGTTTGGTCCTAGATACGACTGGATCGGGCAGAGGCAGACCGTTCACTGAGGCAACAGCCAAAGATGTCTCCAGGGGAACTGTGGGCAACTGGAAGAGATCCACTAGGTCCCTCTGGATAAAATTGGCTGCGGATCCAGAGTCCAGATAGGTAGAGACCCGGTGGGTCTTCCCGCCGGACACTATGGTCACGGGGATGGACAGTTTTGAGGAGAGTTTCTTATCCAGTGCTGTATCGCCTAGGGTTGTCTCCCCAACCATAACTAGGCATTGGAGTTTCTTATACTTTAGAGGGCACAGACGCACAAGATGGCCACCGAGGCCGCAATACAGACAAAGTCCCGAAGTGAGTCTGCGTTGTTTCTCCTGGACGGATAACTTAAGCTGGTCCACCTGCATAGGCTCTTCAGGTGGGCCAACTGAAGAGGGCAACAGGGATTGCTGGCAAGTGGAGGCCAGCCTAGGGAGTCCTCTCTCCCGACGAACCTCTTGAGATCGTTCCCAGAGCCTCATGTCAACCCGGGTGGCAAGCAAGATGAGGTCATCCAGGGTAGATGGCAGATCACGAGCGGCAAGTTCATCCTTGATCTCGGACGACAGTCCCTGCCAAAATGTAGTAATTCACTGTATTTTAACGATATATGTTGTGCTCCCACAAATATGAACATTTGAATATTCACTGAAGTGATAAATGAGTAAAATGTATCATTTTTATTTCATAGCTATCTAAAAACAGGGGTACAATCACCACTGTGAAAAGCCCAACCGTGTATTTAAAAACGTATTAAACACAATACTCCCAGTCCTAGTTCGTTTACGAACCCTTTGTGATTGGGTATGTAAACAGATATATCAAAATATGGAATCCGCGTATAACATTGGTAAAGCAGTGGTTTGGACCCTCGTTCACACAGGAGCCTGCGTTAACCGCACCAGATTCTCCCAATGTACAGATGCACAACAATGCCACTGCCCCCTACGCAAAATTCCCTCACTTCACCCGACCCTACGCGTTTCTATACTTATCATCAGGGGTCTGTCAGTCTGGCCAGGATGCCAGCGATATTTCTTCAGCAGCAGGTATTCTACTGCACAACACGGAAGCATGCACGCATAGATGTCAGCGGCATGCTTCACTCTGGGACTCTGAGTCACTATGAACTGAATACTCCGCCCCCTGGCTCCGGCAGCATACATCAAACAGCCAATCACACTGGCCCAGCACATCCATGATGCTCAACCATGTGACTCCCGGCTGTCAGCTGACATACCCGGAAGTAACAATGTAAACAAGACAGAGCATGCTGACTCAATGGAAGGCTGTAGAAGTATCTGTTTGCTACACAAAGCCTCATGCTATTCAAGGATGGAGTATAACACTATTAGGTTGGATATATGTTGCGGATCAGCTCAGGACCGCAATTGGACTACCACGATAAGAGCACCTACCCTGAAAATACATAATATATGGATGGAAGAACGACGTAATTGTAAACCTCACATAAAACATATGACACACTCCTGGACTCAATTGCCATACCTGCTACTTATTGATTGATATATTACAAGTGACTACACTGGGACTAGGAATGCATTACCATACCCCCACCCAGAGGACCACAAAAGCCCTATGACTTGATATGGATTGTATATTAAATAAAACAGGTATAATTTGTTTGCTCGTTTAAACCTTCAGGATGTATGCAAGCCAGTCTGTAGATCCATTGGGCCTCTTTACGCAGAATGAGGTTATCCCAATCCCCTCCCCGTTTAGGAGGACGTACCAATTCAATTGCCTGAAATTGTAAACATTCTGCCCTGCCTTGATGTTTTGCATGCACATGTTTTGATATGGAAGTATCTCCTTCATTTGTAACATCTCCAACATGTTCCCTAATCCGGCGCCGAAACTGCCGTATCGTCTTGCCCACGTAATTCAGTGGGCACGGACATGTGATTAAATAGACAACTCCAGCCGTTTTGCAGTTCACAAAATCTCGGATATCATACTCAACCTTGGTGGTAACACTTTTGAATTTTTTTCCACTTTGAATGAAATTACAGGCTCTACAACTACCACATCTGTGTGTACTCGGTATCTGCCTGTCTAACCAAGTACCCTTTTGGATTATTGGATCAAAACAACTCTGCATCACCCTATCCCTGATGTTTTTACCTCTACGGAACGTGACTGAAGGCCATTGTGTTATCTGATCCGCCAAGTCCGCATCGGCTCCTAGGATACGCCAATACCTCGAGGATTTCCATGATCTCAGATTGTTTGGAGTCAAAAGTACCTATGAGCCTAGTGACCCTTTCCTCTTGACGTTGTCTAGGGACTAAAAGGCTCTGCCTATCTGCATCCCTCGCTCCCTCATAGGCCTTTCTAATTACCCCCTTAGGGAAGCCCCTCTCCTTCAATCTGTTTGTGAGGTCATGTGTCTGTGACTCAAAATCGTCCATTGAACTACAATTTCGGCGTACTCTCATGAATTGGCCTCTGGGAATCCCACGTTTGAGGGGATAAGGGTGACAACTGTTCCATTGTAGGAAACTATTGGTTGCTGTCTCCTTTCAGTGTACTTTAGTACGTATTGTGCCTTCCTTAGTTTTAATTATCTTAAGATCTAAAAAAGATAATTCCTGATCACTGATTTCACATGTGAACCTGAGCCCTAAATCGTTTATATTAAGGGCTGCCACAAAATTATTGAATTCCTCCACTGTGGAATTCCAGAGCAACAACACGTCATCAATATATCTAATCCAGATACCTATTGATGAAGTCCACTTGACAAATTTATCCCCAAAGACCACTGTCTCTTCCCACCAACCAAGAAACAAGTTTGCATACGTGGAAGCAGTGGGACTCCCCATTGCTGTACCACGTTGCTGATGAAAAATACGGTCTTCAAAGATAAAAACATTCCTTTCTAACACAAAGTGTAATAATTGCAAAACAAGCTGGTTATGAGCCACATATTGAGTGCCCCTAGATTTTAGAAAGTATTCCACTGCTTCACAGCCAAGTCTATGTGGAATGGAGGAATACAAAGCCTCCACATCCAAACTCGCCAGAAATGTATTTTGTTCCAAAGTGATACCCTCAATTTGTTTTAAAACATCCATGGTATCACGTACATATGATGTGAGACCTAGCACAAACGGATACTCACATTCTGGGTTAGATTATTAATACCTGATACAATGGGTCTACCACGTAGGGGAGGATAGCCCTTGTGGATTTTTGGCAGGCTATAAAAGCATGCCATAATAGGAAATTGAGGAAATAGAAAGTTGAATTCGCTAGCACTGATCAAAGACCTGCTCTTTGCATCCCGCAGGATACCTAAAAGCTCCTTCTTGAACACTGCTGTGGGGTTATCTTTTAGAATGGTGTAACAGTCAGGATTGAGCAATATGTCCTTACACATTTTTTTATAGTCTTCTCGACTCATAACCACAATGTTCCCACCCTTATCGGATGCTTTTAGAATGATATTACGTCTTTTTTCAAAAGTGGTAAGAGCTACACGTTCAGACCAAGACAGATTGTTATCAATGCCCCTCATATCCTGACTCAAAGCTTTGATCTCTTCACCCACCAAATCTACGAACAGATCTACGTTGGTAAAATCTCCCAATGACGGCAACTTCATACTTCTAGTTCTTAGATTAGTAAAAGGACCCAGTCCTGGGGTTCTACTCGATTCTTCAAGTAACACTTCCAGTGCTTCTAGTCCTTCTAAATCAGATTCCTTTAGACCCATTTCCAGACATTTTTTCCTGTTGTAATGTTTGAAAAACTTAATCCATTTTAATTTACGAGCAAACAAATTCAAATCCTTGATCCAGGTAAATGAATCAAATTTTACTGTGGGGACAAATGAAAGTCCCTTCTCTAAAAGCATGATCTCAGATGGACTCAGATTATGTTCCGATAAATTAATTATTTGTAACTTATCCGTTCCTATTCCCTTTATAAATCCTTTTGTCCCCTCAGCATGTAGCGGGAAATGGGGGGATTGTTGGATAAAAAATTATTACTGCCACTGTTGGAAGAAGCTCTGGCTTGGCCTCTATTCCTACCTCTGGCACCTCCTCTAAATTTTTGTCTACCACCACCAGTCCCAGAGAATGGGCCTACTCTTTCAGAGTCTGTTGTTTCACTCTCAAATGTAGAGGGGTCAGATTCTCTTTGACCCCTATTTCCCTGCTGATGTTGTTGTTGTTGCTGATTAACAAAATCATAAGCTTTTTTCTCCCTAAATTGCTGCAGATCTCTCTGGAACTGGAAGTGCTTACGCTCTTTTAGATGACAAGTAAACCTCTCTAAAGATTGTTGCAAGGTTTTCTCTTTTTTATCAAAACCTGGGGTATCAACCAGAGTCTTGACTGTCTCAATCTCTTTTTTTTTTTTTTTTTTTTATGTAAACCTCACATATGTTTTATGTGAGGTTTACAATTACGTCGTTCTTCCATACATATATTATGTATTTTCAGGGTAGGTGCTCCTATCGTGGTAATCCAATTGCGGTCCTGAGCTGATCCGTAACATATATCCAACCTAATAGTGTTATAGTCCATCCTTGAATGGCATGAGGCTTTGTGTAGCAAACAGATACTTCTACAGCCTCCCATTGAGTCAGCATGCTCTGTCTTGTTTACATTGTTACTTCCGGGTATGTCAGCTGACAGCCGGGAGTCACATGGTTGAGTATCATGGATGTGCTGGGCCAGTGTGATTGGCTGTTTGATGTATGCTGCCGGAGCCAGGGGGCGGAGTATTCAGTTCATAGTGACTCAGAGTCCCAGAGTGAAGCATGCCGCTGACATCTATGCGTGCATGCTTCCGTGTTGTGCAGTAGAATACCTGCTGCTGAAGAAATATCGCTGGCATCCTGGCCAGACTGACAGACCCCTGATGATAAGTATAGAAACGCGTAGGGTCGGGTGAAGTGAGGGAATTTTGCGTAGGGGGCAGTGGCATTGTTGAGCATCTGTACATTGGGAGAATCTGGTGCGGTTAACGCAGGCTCCTGTGTGAACGAGGGTCCAAACCACTGCTTTACCAATGTTATACGCTGATTCCATATTTTGATATCTCTGTTTACATACCCAGTCACAAAGGGTTCGCAAACGAACTAGGACTGGGAGTATTGTGTTTAATACGTTTTTAAATACACGGTTGGGCTTTTCACAGTGGTGATTGTACCCCTGTTTTTAGATAGCTATGAAATAAAAATGATACATTTTACTCATTTATCACTTCAGTGAACCTGCCAAAATGTAGCCCTCAAAGTCCCGTTGTACCATAATAGCTCTCCCGCCAGGGAGCGGAAGTGAATGGCGTACTCGCCCATGGAAGTGTCTCCCTAGCGAAGGTTCAGCAAGGAGGCAGCTGCTGATGAGACCCGTCCAGGCTCTTCAAATACAGTGCGAAATGTCCGTAGGAACTCCTGGAAGTCACGGGTCTCTGACGCTCCCAGATGGGATTTGCTAGGGCTCTGCCAGTAAGGAGACGATGAAAGCGACCCTTGTGCCATCAGTAGAAAATGCTCTGGCATACAGGCTAAAGTGAATCTGCCACTAGTTTAGAAAAACCCTGCAGGTCCTCGCATCTCGATCATAGCGATGTGGTAGTGGCAGAGATTATCGGGGGACAGCACTGCCAGAAAGTGTAGCTGGGGTGTCAGTACTGCCAGGAGGTGTAGTAGGAGGAACAGCAGAGGCAATAGGAGCAGGTGTCGGAGGAACTGCAGCTTGCATATCCAGGACGATGTGCAATAATGTTCAACACCTGGAGGTGTTGGTCCTGTCAAGACCGGAGGTCTAGCATATCTGCCTGCATCGCTTGTGATGTTGTCATGGTCTTGGGTTGACCAGCGGGGTCCATGGCCTGAGGGTACTGTCACGATCTGTGAGTATTTGGACCACTGGGCTGTACCGCCGAAACGGGATAGCAGCTGGCAACACAGTGTACCAGGTGAAGTCTATAGTCCGAGTAAGGTTACCTGTCGTAGTTCAGACAGTAGCGATGGTTAGGCTCGGATGGGACCTTGGCAGCAGACACCACGCGTGGTGTAACACAGCAGACATGATCGGTGGCACAACACGACTCCAACTCTCTAAGGCACAGAAACAATGGTAGCACGCAATACCAGTAGCAGGAACGGGAACACTGGGAACTGGAAAACACTAAGGGACCATTTGCAAGACTAACACGGATAAACACAACAACACTCAGGCAATGAGTGAAGGGGCAGGGCCCTTCTAATAGTCCCCAGTGATTAGACAATTCTAAACATGTGTGCACGCTGGCCCTTTAAGGCCGGGACTAAGCTCGCGCATGCACCCTACTGGTCACTGCAGGCCAGGACGGCCGCATGTGCTCGTATCTCCTGGAAGGAAGGCGTCGGCGGGATGAGAGGAGTCTGCGATCTGTTGCTGCGGATGTTACAATGTCCCTCCTGTTGTAATTCATTAGCAACTAATTCCTGAAATAAAAGTAGGTTATCATTCTCATAATTACAATGTTGAACATCTATATTCTGCTTAGAATCGTCAGTCATCATACGTCAATAAACGAACAAAACTATTAATGTCCAGAATTGTTTGGTATAATAATTTATATAATTGAAATGGTTAGTGGGTGTAAAACTTCCAGTTGTTCCAAACAAAATCAGATAAATTGACAATAATCACTGTTTAAGCCCTTAGTGACCAGGCCTGAAAGAGCCTTAATGACAAAGCCAGATTTTGGAAATCTGGCATGTGTAACTTTTTGCATATCCAAGTAATTCTGACATTGTTTTTTCGTCACATATTTTACTATATTTTGGTGGTAAAAGTAGACCTATAATATTTGCAAATATTTATTAAAAAACATAAAAACTGATGAAAATTAGTAAACATTTTCTTTATTTCCTAGTTTCAACTGCAATATTTCACATATGTACATACAAACTGTACAAATATTTATCAAATATATATATTTCCAGCTCTTTACTTTAGTTTGGCAGGACATTTGATATTTTTTTTTCATTTTTGAGAGATACAGGACACTTAGAAATCTAACAATATTTTTTAACATTTTAACGTACATTTTGCTTTTCTACACTAAGCCAAGTTTGCAGAGGCTCATAGGTGTCAGAATGATTAAAAAAACGTAAATGACCCAATTTTCGAAAACTAGACCCTTTAACGTGTTCATCTAGGGGTGCAGTGCGTATTTTGACCCAACAGTTTTCCCAGGAAATAATGTCAGGCAGGTAAAAAAAAATATATAATTTCCACAAATGTGTCATTTTAAAGACAGATTTCCTGTACAGCGGACATGAGAATGAGGAAATGCACCCTGAAAATGTATCTCTCCTGTATTCAAAAGTATCCCCATTGTGGCCCTAATCCGTTTCCTGGACACACGGCAGGGCCCAAAAGGAAGGGAGCACCCATAGGCTTTCAGGACACAAAGTTTGTTTGAAAATGTTTCAGGCCCCATTACACATTTATAGAGGCTTTGAGCTGCCAAATCTATATAAATCCCCCATAAATGACCCCATTTTGAAAACTAGACCCCTTAAGGTATTCATCTAGAGGGGTAGTAAGTATTTTGACCCCACAGTTTTTGCAGGAATTAATGGAAAGCCGGTGAAAAAAATAATAATTTCACTTTTTTTCATAAATGTGTCATTTTAAGGACAGATTTCTTGTACAGCAAACATGAGAATGAGGAAATGCACCCCAACATTTATCACCATTTCTCCTGTGTTCAAAAGTACCCCCACTGTGGCCCTAATGCACTGCCTGGACACACGGCAGGGCCAAAAAGGAAGGGAGCACTCGTAGGCTTTCAGGACACAAATTTTGCTTGAAAAAGTTTTAGGCCTCATTATATATTCATAGAGGCACTGAGCTGCCAAAACGATAGAAATTCCCCATAAATTACCCCATTTTGAAAACTAGACCCCTTAAGATATTCATCTAGGGGTGTAATAAGAGTTTCGACCCCACAGTATTTGCAGGAATTAATGCAAAACAAGTGAAAGAAAAACCCACAATGGTCACTGAAATAACTTGAAACTGACAAAAGTAATAATACATTTTAATTTAACCCCTTTAGGACGCAGCCTGTTTTGGCCTTGTGCTGATTTTTTTCAAATCTGACATGTGTCACTTTATGTGGTAATAACTCCGGAATGCTTTTACCTATCCAAGCGATTCTGAGACTGTTTTCTCGTGACATATTGTACTTTATGATAGTGGAAAAATTTGGTCGATAAATTCAATATTTATTCGTGAAAAACACCAAAATTTAGAGAAAATTTGCAAAAATGTGCATTTTTCTAAATTTAAATGTATCTGCTTGTAAAACCGATAGTAATACCACACAAAATAGAAACTAGTTACCATTTCCCATATGTGTACTTTATATTTGCATCGTTTTTTGAACATCCTTTTATTTTTCTAGGACGTTACAAGGCTTAGAACTTTAGCAGCAATTTCTCACATTTTCAAGAAAATTTCAAGTGTCGATTTTTACAGGGGCCAGTTCAGTTCTGAAGTGGTTTTGAGGGGCTTATATATTAGAATACCCCAATAAATTACCCCATTTTAAAAACTGCACCCCTCAAAGCATTCAAAACAGCATTCAGAAAGTATTTTAACCCTTTAGGCGTTTCACAGGAAATAAAGCAAAGTAGAGGGGAAATGTACAAATTTCTCCTTTTTTTTGCCGAAATTCATTTGTAATAAAAAAAATTGTGTAACACAGAAGGTTTTACCAGAGAAATACAACTCAATATTTATTGCCCAGGTCCTGCAGTTTTTAGGAATATCCCACATGTGGCCCTAGTGCGGTAATGGACTGAAACACTGGCCTTAGAAGCAAAGGAGCACCTAGTGGATTTTGGGGCCTGCTTATTTTTAGATATTTTAGGCACCATGTCGAGTTTGAAGAGGGCTTGTGGTGCCAAAACAGTGGAAACTCCCCAAAAGTGACCCCATTTTGGAAACTAGACCCCCTCAAGGAATGTATCTAGGGGTATAGTTAGCACTTTGACCCCACAGGTATTTTGCTATATTTATTGGAGTTAGTCTGTGAAAATGAAATTTTTTTTTCTGAAATAACATAGACAATATTTACAAGGAATAAAGAAGAAAATTCACCCCAACATTTGAAAAGCATCTTCTCCCGCTTACGGAAATACCCCATATGTGGTAATAAACTGCTGTTTGGAACCACGGCAGCGCTCAGAAGGGCGGGAGCGCCATTTGGATTTTGGAGCACAGATTTTGCTGGATTGATTTTCAGTGCCATGTCGCGATTGGAACCACCCTGGAGGGAACAAAATAGTGGAAACCCCCCAAAAGTGGCCCCATTTTGGAAACTAGACCCCTCAAGTAATTTTTCTAGGGGTATAGTAAGCATTTATACCACACAAGTCTATTGCAGAATTTAGTAGAATTAGGCCATGAAAATGAATATAAACATTTTTGTCCACTAAAATGTTGAATTTTTTCATTTTCACAAGGGATAAAGGAGAAAAAGTCGCCCTAAATTTGTAACGCAATCTCTCCCGAGTATGACAATATCCCACATGTGGTAATAATTTATTTTTTTTAATAGAAATTAATTAACCTTTGCAGGACTGATCCTGTTTTGCTTTTCCATTTTAGCTTTTCACTCCCCGCCTTCCAAACGCCATAACTTTTTTATTTTTCCATGAGCGGTGTGAGGGCTTATTTTTTGCAGGACGAGCTGTAGTTTTTATTGGTACCATTTTTTGGTAGATGCAAATTTTTGATCACTTTTTATTACATTTTATTTAGAGCTTGGCATTTTAAATTCTTTATTTCGTACGGCGTTCATAATGCGCTATAAATGACAATTGTAGTTTATTCTGCGGGTCGGTACGATTACGGCGATACCATATGTATATAGGTTTTTTTTATGTTTTGCAGCGTTTGCACAATAAAATCACTTCTTTATAAAATCACTTCTTTATAAAATAATTTATTTTCTGTGTCACCATATTCTGAGAGCCGTAATTTTTGTATTTTTCAGTCAAAAAAGCGGTGTAAGAGCTTGTTTTTTGCGGGACGGGTTGTAGTTTTTATCGGTACTATTTTGGGGCACATGCAACTTTTTGATCACTTTTTATTCTATATTTTGGGAGGGGTGGTGACCAAAAAATAGTGATTCTGGCATTGTTTTTAGTTTGGTTTTTTTGCGGCGTTCACCGTGCGGTAAAAACAACATTATAGTGTTATAGATTGGGTCGTTACGAACGCGTTGATACCAAATATGTGTACTGTTTTTTAACGGTTTAATTTTTTTCCTATAATAAGAGACTTATTATAAGAAAAAAAAATCTTTTATTTTTACACTTTTGTAAAACATTTTTATTAACTTTTTTTTATTTTTTCTTTACTTTTTACACTTTCTTTTTTGACCTGCAGCTCTGATCGCTGCTAGAATACATTACACTACCTAGGTAGTGTAACGTATACCAACTGTCAGTGTGACGTCACAGTCACTCTGACAGTTAGTCTACAAGGACCAGCAGAGGCTGATCCTCATAGGCTGACATACATGGCAGACCCGGGGGCCGTTGTCTGGCCCCCGGGTGCCATCACAAGCATCAGCAGCCCCCACAATTGCATGGGGGCTGCTGATGTGCTACAAACCCTGTACATGCGGGGTTGCAATCGAGGCCCGCATGTAACGGGTTAATTGACGAAATCAGCGGCAATGAGCCGCTGATCGGCAACTAGTGGAGTGTCAGCTGTCCCTGACAGTCACAGTCGACAGTGTGCATCGCGAACGGCAGTGAGGTCTGCCGATGAGCTAGAAACCCCTGAATGCGGTGATTGCAATCAATCACCGCAATCAAGGGGTTAATTGCCGATATCAGCGGAAATAAGCCGCTGATCGGCATACAGTGGAGTGTCAGCTGTCAGGGACAGCTGGCCTCCCGGTGCACACTGTCGCCGACAGTGTGCACCGGGAACTACTCAGTAACTGTACGTCCCTGTGCCTTAAGACACTGGCCGCATGGACGTACAGTTGCGTCCTCGTGCGCCTAGGGGTTAATGAAAATCAACTAATGTAAATCAGACATTGCTTTTGAATTATGGTTCAACAGAAATTTTTTAAAAAGCAAAACAGCTCCTGACTTTCAGACGTATTTTGAGCCACTCGCGATTTTCGCTGAGTTTTTCATGGCCTTTTTCGAGCTTTTTTCTATAGTCTATGGAAAACGGCTCCAAAAACGTCCCAAGAAGTGTCCTGCACCTCTTTTTCGCGGCCGTTCTCTTACGCGTACAAAAACGCAGTGAAAAACGCTCCATCGGAACAGAACGCCGTTTCCCATTGAAATCAATGGGTAGATGTTTGGAGGCGTTCTGCTTCCGATTTTTCAGGCGTTTACAGCTCGAAAAACTGCCAAAAATAGGCTGTGTGAACATACCCTAACTCTCAATGAGACTTCTGCACCTGTGCACAGGTATTTTGGCCCCTCCTCGTGAGCTTCTGCTCCAGCTATTTCAGGTTTGAAGGGTACCTTCTCGAGATTGCATGTTTCAAATCTTTCCACAGATGTTCAATAGGATTTAGATCATGGTTCATAGAAGGCCACTTTAGAATATTCTAATGCTTTGCTCTTAGCCATTCTTGGATGTTTTTTGCTGTGTGTTTTGGGTAATTATCCTGCTGGAGGACCCATGACCTGTGACTGAGACCAAGTTTTCTGACACTGGGCAGGACATTTTACCCCAGAATGCCTTGATAGTCTTGAGATTTCATTTTACCCTGCACAGATTCAAGACACCCTGTGCCAGATGCAGCAAAGCAGTCCCAAAACATAACCGAGCCTCCTCTATGTTTCACAGTTATTTACAATGTTCTTTTCTTTGTATGCTTCATTTTTGCGTCCGTGTCATAGAAAGCACGGATACCCTGCGATCGTACAGCAGGGTGCCGGTGGGGGGAGAGAGGGAGCCCCCTCCCTCCAAAACCACTTAGATGCGGCGCTCACTATTGAGCGCTGCATATAAGGGTTTAAACGGGCGGATTTTGATCCGACCGCTCGAGAAGCGCTGCTCAGCTTTTACTGCTCCCGGCGGCGCTGCTTTCTTCTGATGCAGCGCCTTGAAAAGGCGTATGCATCAGAATAAATACAGTTTGTGGCCACCGTGAAAATGCGTATTGCCGGACTCTAAAGGGTTAAGGACAGATTTCTTGTACAGCGAACATAAGAATAAGGAAATACACCCCAAAATGTATCACCCTGTTTCTCCTGTGTTCAAAAGTATCCCAATTGTGGCCCTAATGCGTTTCCTGTACACACGGAAGGGCCCAAAAGGAAGGGTACAACTGTAGGCTTTCAGGACACAAATTTTGCTTGAAAATGTTTCAGGCCCCATTACACATTCATAGAGGCACTGAGCTGCCAAAACGATAGAAACCCACATAAATCGCGCTATCCAGATCTAGTACCGTGCTGAGCTCTTGTCATGTTGTGCTGCATTCCACGCCTGTTCTGCTACGAAACGCCTGACGTCTACCCGCCGCCTGGTCCCAGCCTAGCCTGCCTTGCTACTGTCCGAGTTGCCACAGGTACTCTTTCTGGACTATAGACTCTGTATTATACCTGTTTGGCCAGCTGCCATACCGCTACCTGGTACGGCCCAGTGAGTCCACACCCCGCATCGTGACAGTACGCTCAGGCCATGGACCCCGCTGGCCAATTCAAGGGCATGTCACCCTCCCAAGCAATACAGGCGGACCTGAAGGATCAACTTCTTGTGGCAGTGGACTCCATGGCACAGCAGCTAGGGACGCTAGCTGCTTCCCTTCCTGCCTCTATGCAAGCTCCTCAGATCGACCCTCCTGCTACACCTCCTGGCAGTTCCGGTTCGGACCCTCGGTTCTCGCTGCCATTACCTTCTCGGTTCTATGGGGACGCAAGTACGTGCCGGGGGTTTCTGAACCAATGCTATATCCACTTTACCCTGCACGCCCGAGCATTTCCGTCGGACGGAACCAAGATCGCCTTCATCGTATCTGTATTTGCCGGCAAGGCCCTGGCATGGGCTAACCCTTTCTGGGAACGTCAGGGACCCGAGACCCAAGACTTCCAGTGGTTTGTGCGATTATTCCGGATTGTTTTCGAGGAGCCAGGACGAGTCTCATCGGCAGCCACTGCTATCTTTAACCTATGCCAGGAGGACACCTCCGTGGGCAAATACACCATCCAGTTCCGGACCCTGGCAGCAGAACTGTCCTGGAACAATGAGGCCTTGGTGGCATCCTTTTGGCATGGTCTATCGCCCAAGATCAAGGACGAACTTGCTGCTCGAGATCTGCCACCTGCCTTGGACGACCTGATTCTGCTTGCCACTCGGGTGGACATAAGGCTGAGGTAGAGATCTCATGAGGTTTGTCAGGAGACGGCTTACTAGACTGGTGCCCAACTTACAGCAACCCCTCTTGCATCCTTCTACTGCTTTGCCCGAGGTTCCGATGCAAGTGGATCGGCTAAAATTGTTTGTCCAGGAGAAACAGCGCAGGCGCACCTCTGGACTCAAAAAACCCCAGCGCCTAGGTTTGGTTGGAGAGACAACCCTGGGCGCTACTGCATTTAATCGAGAACTCTCCTCCAAACTGTTCATTCCCGTAACCATCATTGCTGGCGAGAGGCCCCATCCGGTCTTTGCCAACCTGGACTCTGGCTCTGCAGACAATTTCATCTGCCAAGACCTTGTGGATCTTCTTCAGTTGCCCACTGTCCTGCTGGAAAGGCCGTTGATCGTTGACTCGGTAGATGGACTGCCATTGCCTGCTCCAGTTTTGTCTGAGACCAAACCATTAAGACTTCAAGTGGGAGCTCTTCATTCGGAGCTCATCTCCATTTGTCCTGTCCAAGGCCGTCAACCCCGTGCTGCTGGGTTTGCCTTGGCTCCGTTTGCACGCCCTAGTCCTGGATTGGAACTCTGGAGAGGTTCTCCAGTGGGGTCCCAAGTGTATCGACCGCTGTCTGCGTCATATCCAGCAACCGCAGCCTCCTCCGCTTGGGGTTGCCTTCTTATTACTCTATGTTCTCTGATGTCTTCGATAAGAAGGAAGCTGAGACCTTGCCGCCACATCGAGCATATGATTGTCCGATTGACTTGGTTCCTGAGTCCTCCCCTCCTCGCGGTAGAGTGTACCCTCTCTCCACGCCAGAGACCCAGTCTATGTCTGCCTAGATTAAAAGAGAATCTGGAGAGGGGCTTCATTCGTAAATCCTCATCCCTGGCCGGAGCCGGGTTTTTCTTTGTCAAGAAGGATGGATCCCTCCGACCCTGCATTAACTACGGAGGCCTCAACCAGATCACGGTGAAAAACAGGTACCCATTGCCTTTGATTTCGGAAATGTTTGATCGCATACGGGGGGCAAAAAAATGTTCTAAACTGGGCTTGCGGGGGGCCTACAGTCTGATCCGGATTCGTCAAGGTGACGAGTGGAAGACTGCTTTCAATACTCGTGAGGGGCACTATGAATACCTAGTTATGCCCTTCGTCCTGTGTAACGCCCCCGCGGTGTTTCATGAATTTGTCAATTACATTTTTCGTGATCTCCTTTATGTTTGTGTTGTGGTGTATCTCGATGACATTTTGATTTTTTCCCCAGATCCAGTAACTCATCAGAGTCATGTCCGCCAGGTGTTGCTTCATTTAAGAGAGAATCATCTTTATGCCAAGCTAGAGAAGTGTGTGTTTGAAAAGAAGTCTCTTCCCCTCCTGGGCTATATCATCTCCGATCAGGGTCTCAAGATGGAGCCTGAGAAGGTAAAGGCTGTCCTGGAGTGGCCACGCCCCCAAGGATTAAGGGCCATACAACGCTTCCTGGGATTCTCCAACTTCTACCGGCTGTTCATTCCCAACTTCTCTTCATTGACAGCTCCCATCTCCACCCTCACTAAAAAGGGTATGAATGCCAAAATGTGGACTCCGGAGGCAGAAGCCGCGTTTGAATCCTTAAAAAAAGCCTTCACGTCAGCCTCTATTCTTCACCATGCTGATGTGTCCCTACAGTTTTCGTTAGAGGTGGACGCTTCCTCTGTTGGGGCTGGTTCACTGTTGTTTCAGAAAGGTTCAAAGGGCAAGACTGTGTTATGTGGCTACTATTCCAAACTGTTTTCTTCTGCAGAGTGCAACTACTCCATTGGGGAGTCACTTTGTTTCCAGACGTCATGACGACTTGATGCAGCTGCTCCCGTGGGCAGAGTTCTCCTATAATAACCACACTAGTGAGTCCACCACCTCCAGTACGTTCTTCATTGTCTACGGCCAACATCCTCATATACCTCTTCCTGTCTCTACTATGTCACAGGTGCCTGCAGCGGACTCTACCTTCAGGGACTTTCTGCAAATAAGGCGTCAGACCCGATCTTCTATCTAGCTGGCGGTGGACTGCATGAAGAGAAAGGCAGATACTAGAAGACAGGCTCCTCCTCAGTTTCTTCCAGGTACGAAGGTCTGGTTGTCTTCAAAGCATATCTGGCTGAGGGTGTCATCCTGCAAATTTGCCCCTAGGTTCCTTGGACCCTTTGAAATCCTGCTACAGAATAACCCGGTGTCTTACAAGCTGCAGCTGCCTCCTACCCTCAAGATCCTTTAACTCCTTCCATGTCTCCTTGCTGAAGCCCGTGGTCCTGAACCGCTACTCCAGGACTCCTAGTTCCGCAGTGGCACCTGGCGGCTCATCAGGGATTTTTGAAGTAACGGAGATTCTGGCCACCAATAAGGTGGGAGGAAGGAAATTTTATTTAGTGGATTGGAGGTGGTTTGGTTCAGAAGAGAGTTCTTGGGAGCCAGAGGAGAACGTCGATGCCCCTGTCCCGTTCTGGCCCCAAGAAGAGGGGGCGTAAGAGGAGGTATACTGTAACATCTATGGCCACGGCCCGTCGTTCTGACTTACCAGACCGCTGTGGCCATGTGTCCTCTGTAGAGTCATCCTCCAGTGAGGCGCTGACACTCACTTCCTGGAATCGAGACTGTCTCCCGGAGGGTGCACGCGCCCGGTCTTAAAGGGCCAGTTTGCACATAATTGCAGGAAGTCTGCAATCAAGCCCAGAATGCTACTGGACTATAAAAGGGGCTCTGACCTCTTGTTCTTTGCCTGAGCTTTGTTCGTTACCCAAAGTGTGTGTTGCAAATGGTCTTCTAGTGTCTTCCAGTTCCCAAGTGTTCCCTGTTCCCGTGCTATCCAGATCTAGTATGGGGCTGAGCTGTTGTCGTGTTGTGCTGCATTCCACACCTGTTCTGCTGCGCCATGCCTGACATCTACCCGCCGCCTGGTCCCAGCCTAGCCTGCCTTACTACTGTCCGAGTTGCCACAGGTACCCTTTCTGGACTATAGACTCTGTACTATACCTGTTTGGCCAGCTGCCATCCTGCGGTACAGCCCAGTGGGTCCACACCCTGCATCGTGACACATGGTTGCTTACACATGTGGTTAGACAGAGAAAAAGGATTGCATGCCCTATAATCAGGCACTTAAAATTATACAAATGGTCAGGTCGGTAGAGTCCCACATGAAAGAGTGAAAGGCCCTAAAGATAAGAACATGGGGGAACAGGTCTCTCCAGAGCTTATAATATGTTGGCTCGTATAGTTATACTTGAGAATCACATAAATAAATAGGTCCGCATTTTAATTACACAGATATACATATATAAACGGAGGGCGAATCATTTAAGTTGGGGTAATAGCAGGCACAGAAGCTCCCGATGTCACAAAGTCAAACCATGTGGTCCATTGACTTGTAAATTTGCCTACAGAATTAAACTGAATCGCCACCATTTTTTCCAAGGTGTAGTCGAAATTAACCAGATTAATCAGCTCTCCTACCGTCAGGGGAACATGAGATTTCCATGTCTGAGCAATGAGTAATCTAGCCGGAAAAATTATATGACCTACTACATAACGTAAATCCTGTGGAATTTTGCAAAGACCAATTAAACAAAGGGCTAGGGCCGGGGACAAGGAAACATTGAAATTAGTTACTTTGCCAATAAAAGCAAATGTGGCTGTCCAAAAGGAAAAGGCCTCATGCACACGACCGTAGCCGTGTGCACGGCCGTGATTTTCGGGTCGGCCGGCTGCGGACTGTCAGCCGCAGGCCGCCCGCAAATTGCGGGTCATGCACATGGCCGCGGCCATTGTTTTCAATGAGCCCAGACTGCAGAACCGGGCCGTAATAAGACATGCCCATTCTTTCTGCGGTCTGGGCTCCCGGGCCGTGCAAGGACCGCAAAAACTACGGTCGTGTGCACGGCCCCATAGAAAAGAAAGGGACCGCAATTCTCTCGTGGATTTTCGGAGGAATTGCGGCCGCAAAAACACGGTCGTGTGCATGAGGCCTTATACTAACGAGAAATCCCACCAAACATGTAGGTAAGCTCCTACTTTATCGCATCCCCTCCAACACAAGGGAGAGAATGATGGGTTAATTCTAGCAATTTAAGAGGGTGTTCTATACCATCTAAGTAAAATGTTATGAACATTTTCACCACACAGTTTTTTTACTGAATTTAGTGGAACTAGGCCATAAAAATCTAATTTTTTGTAAAGCAATTTCTGTAGATTTCGGCAATACCCCATATGTGGTCATACACTGCTGTTTGGACGCATGGCATTGCTTAGAAGGGAAGGAGCACTATTTGGCTTTTGGAGCCCAAATTTAGCTGGAATGGATTTCGGGTGTCATGTTGCATTTGCAAAACCCCTAAGGGACCAAAACAGTGGAAACAACCCAAAATTGAACCCATTTGGGAAACTACACCCCTTAAAGAATCGATCTAGGGGATTAGTGAACATTTAGACCCCCACAGGTCTTTTGCAGAATTTATTAGAATTAGGCCGTGAAAATAAATTTACATTTTTTTTCCACCAAAATTATGATTTTTTTCATTTGCACAAGGGATAAAGGAGAAAAAGCACCCCAACATTTGTAACGCAATTTCTCCCGAGTATGGCAATACCCAATATATGGTCATATGGTTAATTTCTAATGGAAATTTTTTTTTCAGGACTGATACATTTTTTGCTTTTTCATTTTAGTTTTCACTCCCCGCCTTCCAAGAGTCATACCTTTTTTGTTTTTCCGTGAATAGAGTGGTGTGAGGGTTAATTTTTTGCAGGAGGAGTTGCAGTTTCTATTGGCGACCATTTAAAGTACCATATAATGTACTGGTAATCTGTAAGAAAAATTATTTGCAAGCTAAAATTCCGATTCCTCGATTGTTTTGTGGGTTTCGTTTTATGGCTTTCAACGTGTAGCAAACACGACAACTTAACTTTATTCTGCGGCTCAATACGACTACGGTGATGCCAAATTTATATAATTTTTTTTATTTTTTACTACTTTTACAATGAAAAAAACATTGTTTTGTTTCACCACATTTCAAGTGCCATAACTTTATTTTTTTGTCGATTGAGCCATGTAAGGGCTTAATATTTGTTTTTATTGGTACCATGTTTTGGCACATAAAACTTTTTGATCACTTTTTATGACATTTTATTGTGAGCTTATGTGACTAAAAATACGGAGATTTTTGCGTTTTAAATTTGTTCTTTTTTACGGTGTTCATCGTGTGTATTAAATAATGGTATATTGTAATAGTTTGGACTTTTACGGACGCAGTGATACCAATTTTGTTTATATTTTTAAATTACATTAGAGGAAAAATGGAAAAAGGTATTTTTTTTTTTTTTACTACCAATAAAACTTTATTTAGCTGTTTGTTTTTTTTTTACACATTTTATTAGTCCCACTAGGGGACTAGGGGGATCGTTAGATCGCTGGTACAATATACTGCAATACTAATATATTGCATTATATTGTCATTTTTACAGGCTTCTGTCGATTTAGTGCGATTGCTGTTTATATCCATTAGTCCTGGGTGTCAGCTGTAATACACAGCTGACACCTGCAGCATATGGAGCGTGCTCAGCGTGTGAGCCCGTTCCATACATCACCCCTGCACCACGACATGATATTATGTTATGGTTCGCGAAGGGGTTAATGAACAGCGCATGGTGCAAAATAAAAATGTCAATTTTATGCCATTTTAGTGCACAATATGTTATGCCCAGTTTGCAAATACCTCATAAAATGCTAAGCGAGTTCTCCCGGGTATGGCAATGCCATATATGTGGACGTAAACTGCTGATTGGTCACGCTCAGAAGGGTGGGAGCAGTATTTGGCTTTTGGGGCGCAGATTTTGATTGGTAGTTGTTCTGTTTGGGGTTTACTGGTATTTCAGTTTTTAACGTGGGAGAATATATAAGCGGAGTACATCATGGTATAATAAAGCGGTAAATAAATAATAATTCACAAATGTGTGGCCAGTGTCGCACTCATAAATGGTGTCCAATCTTATCTGCTTTTGGAGCGCTCTGCACATTTTGCATCGCTATATTCTGAGAGACAGATCTTTTTTATTTTTTCTCCAATGGAGCTGTGTGAGGGCTTAAAGGGAGTCTGTCACCATAATGTCCGTATTAAACTAGTAACCGTGTATCGTAGAGGAGACTAACCTGCTTCTAACGTTTATTTTCATTTTCTGCTTACTGCCTCCTTTGTATAGAAATACGCTTTATTAAGTTTATGCTAATGAGCATTTAGGTGCAATGACGGCGTTACCATTGCACCTAAGGCTATGGCCACACGGAGCAACTCTGACACGATCGCAACACGGCCAACAACCGCGCTGGCACTATGTAGGAGCGGCTGTCAAATACCTCGTTAAGGGGTATTCCGGTTACATGCGCACTGCCGCTCCATTCATTCTCTATGGGTGCGCGGTGCAGTGTTCGGCTTTTTCCGGCGCTACCATAGCGAATGAATAGGAGGTAAGTTGTTGTAATTTGCAAACTCATGTGGCCATAAAGTGTGTATTAATTCATGGCCGGACGATTTTGCAGATAAAGGGACGGTTTACCCGCGTTAACATTCGGCCACTTACAGGCTAATCGACAGCCGCACCGAATATGGTGCTGGCGCGGTTAGCCGCGTTGCGACCGTATCAGGGGCGCTCCGTGTGGCCCTACCCTAAATGCTCTTAAGTCACACCCCCAGTTCAACCCCCCTCCCTCCCTTCTTACAGTGATTGACAGGGGCCAGGCAGCGTAATCGGCTCGTTCATGCCTGGCCTCGTACTATCTGTAACGCGCGCGTCCCTGCTCTTCACTCGGCGCATGCGCAGTACAATCTTTCTGCTCGACGTTCTAATCGGAACTACTGCGCATGCGCAGATTAAAGAGCAGGCACGCTGCGCATGTGCAGTAGTGCCGATTAGAACGTCGAGTAGAAAGATCATACTGCGCATACGCAGTGAAGAGCAGGGACGCACGTAACAGAAAGTACGGGGCCAGGAATGAACGCACCGATTTAGGGTAGGGCCACACGGAGCGTCCCTGACACGGTCGCAACACGGCTAACCGCGCCAGTACCATGAACTGGGGAGCGACAGAACAGCATTTAGGTGCAATGGTAACGCCCTCATTGCACATAAATGCTCATTAGCATAAACTTAATAAAACTTATTTCTCTACAATAAAGAATTTAAGGGCTAATTTGTTGCGGGACAATCTGTAGTTTTCATTGGTACCATTTTGGGGTACATGCGATTTTTTGATCACTTTTTATTACATTTTTGGGAAGGAAGGTGACCAAAACCCATCAATTCTGAGTGTTTTTTTTAGTGTCCGCCTGAATAAGCCCTTATAGGAAGAAAAGAGTTTTGTTTTTTTTACTTATATTTTTCACTTTTTAAAAACATTTTTATTAACTTTTTTTTAAGTCCCACTAGGAGACTTGAAGGCCTGCAGCACTGATCGCTGCTCTAATGCATTACACTACCTACGTCATGTAGTGTATTATAATGGTCATTGTGATGCTGACAGTCACTCTGACAGGAAGCCTATGATGAACAGCCAATGGCTGGTCCATATAAGGTTTCCGTCCATGCCAACCCCCCGCGATTGTGGGGGTTGCCGATGTGCTACAATCCCCTTAAACGCGGCCGACAGAATCGATCACCACATTTAAGGGGTTAATTGCTGAAATCAGCGGCGATAGACCGGTGACCAGCAACAGTGAAGTGTCAGCTCCCGGCGCAGTAACTGTACGTACTGGTGTGGGAAGTAACCCCTCACCAGGACATGCAGTTACGTCAAGGTGCAGGAAGAGGCTTAACCCCTTAATGACCAGCCTATTTTAGTCCTTAATTACCAAGACATTTTTTAAGTTTTTCCATCGTCTCATTCAAAGAGCTATAACCTTTTTATTTTTGAGTCGACATAGCTGTATAATGTCTTGTTTTTTGCGGGAGAAGTTGTAATTTTTAATAGCACCATTTTGGGGTACATAGAATTTATTGATTAACTTTTAATAACTTTTTTTGGGGGGGGAATAGAAAAAAAAGCAATTTTGCCCCACTTTTTTGCGTCCTAAATTTACGCCGTTTACCTTGTGGTATAGATAACACAATAACTTTATTCAATGGGTTGTTGCGATTAAAACGATACCAAATTTGTATAGTTTTTGTATGTTTTACTACTTTTACACCGTGAAAACACTTTTTATTCAAAATTATTTGTTTTTGTGTCTCCATATTTGAAGAGCCGTAACGTTTTTATTTTTTCGCCGATGCAATTGTAGGAGGGCTTTTTTTTGAGGGACGACATGTAGTTTTTATCAGTACGATTTTAGAGTAGATGCAACTTTTTATCACATTTTTTTTAAGGGTGGATTCAAGGAAAACAGCAATTTTTGCATGTTTTTTTATTTTATTTTTTACGACGTTCACTGTGCGGGTTAAATGATGTAATAACTTTGTAGTTGGGGTCGTTACGGACGCGGCGATACCAAATATGTGTAACTTTTTTACTTTATTTTGTTTAATAATAAAGAAGGGGGAAAAGTGGGTTTTTCATATTTTTTTTTCCACTTTTTATTAAAAACTTTTTTACTAGTCCCACTAGGGGACTTCACTATGCGATTATCCGATCGCATTTATAATACACTGCAATACTTCGGTATTGCAGTGTATTATGCCTGTCCGTGTAAAACGGACAGGCATCTGCTAGGACATACCAGAGGCATGATCTAGCAGGCATTCACTACAGGCAGACCTGGGGGCCTTTATTAGGCCCCCGGCTACCATCGGAGACACAGACACTGGGAAATTTTATCGCCGGGTGTCGGTGGGATGAGAGGGAGCTCCCTCCCCCTCTCCAAAACCACTCAGATAAAGTGTACGCTATTGAGCACTGCATCTGAAGGGTTAAACGGGTGAGATCGATACTAATAACAATCTCACACGTTCGAGCAGGGACGCCCCCAGCTCTCAGCTACATCTGGCAGCTGAGAGCAGGGAGATTTGACAGCTCCCTGCTCTGTTTGTTTATTTATTCTGATGCAGCGACGTAAAAAGTCTATTGCATGGGAATAAAGCCCATTAGTGACCGACGTAAAAACACTATGGGGCGGTCACTAACGGGTTAAAGGAAAGGGGTCACAAATTTTTGGGGTTATTTATTTGATGTGTTTTAAGTTATGGGCCTATTTTTTTTTAATTATTTTAATGTGTTCCCTAATGTGACTTTATTTATTTGTGTTTTTACTTTTTGTGGGGCAGCAATCGTTATTAGCATCTGTGTATGTGTCTCTGTACGAAACATACACAGATGCTATATGGCACACCAAGGGCATAGGAGACAAGGGAATGGAGCCAACCCTATCTACTAGGCTGGTGCCGTTCTAGCTGTGACCTGCCAATGCTATGTGACATGCGCAGATCACAGCGACCCTCAAATCAAGAGGGAAGGGGCACCATTTTATTAAAGAGCGGCAGCTCCTGCAGAAGCTTCTGCTACCTCAAATGAATTGCGGGGCCTGCCTGCTGTGAATGCAGGACCGCCCGGCCATTCATTTGAATTGCCGCCCCCACCTCTCTGCATTAGCTTTTTCTGGAGCATGGGACCTCCATGATGCTCCAGAATTATTTATGCCACATCTCTAGGTCCCGTGCGCCACAATAAAACTAGAGTTCATGGACCTGTAGTTTCTATTGTGGCGCAGGGGAGAAGACAGAAGTCTATGTGAGTATAAGTTTTTGTATTTTTTTATACTACGAACTTTATTTTTTTGTTTTGCAGGTTCCGCTGGACCGTTTGGACTACTTCGATGATCTACCTTTTAAAAAAAGAAGAAAAAAAATTGGTTAAAGAGGGTTGTGTGGGAGTTTTTATTTCTATAAAAAAAATGTCTGGTCTTCGAGCGTTTTTTAACTTCATTAGCGCCTTAGTAATTGCAGTTGTCTGTTGCCAGTAAAAAGGCTAACACAAACCCTCATTACCCACCGCCACCAGGGGTATTGGGAAGAGTCAGGTACAATCCAGTACCCGACCATCTGGAGTGATGGTCGGGCACTGGGGCGGCCACAGGCTGGTATTATGAGGCTGGGAAGGGCCAAAAACAGTGGCCCTTCCCACCTTGGTAATGCTAGACTGCTTTATAGTATCTGGCTGGTTAGGAAAATGGGGGGGACCCCACTTAGTTTAAAAAAAATAAATCAATAAATAATTGAAGATAACGTGGGGTCCCCTCCTTTTTCATAACCAGCCAGATACAATAAAGCAGCCACAGCCTAACATTAACAGGGTGGAAAGGGCCACTGTCTTTAGCCCTTCCCAGCCTTCGGCTGCCCCAGTACCCGATGGTCGGGTAATGGATTGTACCCAGCTCTTCCCAATACCCCTAGTGGCGGTGGGTAATAATGGGGGGTTAGTGCTAGCCTTCTTACTGCTAGGCCGCAGCTGTTTTATTGTATCTGGTTAGTTATGAAAAGGGGGGGGGGGTCGTTTTTTTTAGGGTACAAGACGGCCAGTCAATATAGGTGAAAGAGTTTAGCGGCAGTGACTAAAAAGCAATTTATATTCTGGCAATAATTAGGAGACCTGGCTGGGTTTTATATAGCAGGCCTAGATGAGGTCATCAGAAGAGGGGCAGCACAGTGGCTCAGTGGTTAGAACTGTTGCCTTGCAGCGCTGGAGTCCTGGGTTCATATCTTGACAGGGAGATTCAACTAAGGGACAGGTGAAGAAGGCAGATAGAAAGTTCACAACAGTGTTTCTTTTACAAGGCAAGGAGGAGGAGATGTATGGTGCGTGACAACTAAAAACAATGAGCACAGTGAAGACCATGGAGTTGCCGGTCATAGGGTACAAAGCTCAATCAATTGAGAGGATGGCAAGATGGAGTTCCCACCTCAGCCAGTAAAAACTGTAGATCCACGGTGTGTCCAGGCTCTACATCAAAGAAGTGGGACAAGGCAACTTGCCTTGTGATTCTTGTCGACAGTGAAGTAGGAGGAGTAACAACTTGTAGGCATCACTCGGAACAGGAGGATCCCCAGAAAACCAACTGTCCAATCAAGAACAGGGTTGTGCAGATGGAGAAAAGACAAGTCCAACACAGGGCAAGAGGCACACAGCAGAATAAAAAAGGTAACTTCTTCATGATGGCCAACCTTCAACTGAACTGGTGAAGTGCAATACCATACTTTACCTCCTTGAATGTGGTCATTGTCATCAGATCAGTCCAGAGGCAACAAAGAGAGAAGCAACTATTAAGCCAGATCTAAGTCCAGGATGTGCCCTGCAACTCCAGAGTTAATAAAAGATTTAGAGGTAATGGTGAATCATGAAGCATTAGGGTAGATAGAAGCCTTCATTCCTCGGTCAGGCTTAAGGCGATGTCCCCTGCCAGACTTTGGCCAGGGAGTTATGACTGAACATACTAAGTGAGAGAAATAGAAGGCCTTGAAGAGCTCATCAGAGAAAGCATCCAGTTGTATATCAACAGAATACAGAACCAGGAAGCATTAAACCCTATTTTGATGCAGTGGTCATTTAAGCGTGCTGTCATGTAGCATACTTGCTTTATGAAACTTTCCAATGTATGCCTCTGGGAAAAATATTCCGCAAAGTAAGAACTAGAGAAATTTGTTGGGAGAATATTTTTCCCACAGCCATACATTGCATTTTTTCTCAGTATATTTTTACGCTGCGGAAATACAAGGCAAATACACCAGAACGATACAGGAACTTGGGGAGGTATATAACAGGAACATTTTACTTTTGACCTCAGAATTCCATAACACATTAGACCCCCGCCTTTTCTAGCTACTGACCATGGTACAAATTGCTCTGAGACATGTTTATCTACATCTACTCTCCCTCGCCACCTGCCCTCACCCCCCATGAATGTTATTAAGGCACTCTATCTGTTCCCAATTTTTAGATTAGGTGCTATTGGGTGTTCTGCATTGACTTAGCCGGTACTTCATGGACCAAAACATATGCTACATATTTTGGAAATGGTTATTTTGGGTTTACGTGGGTGGGGGATTCTGGGAGATTTTATGGTTAGTGAAACAAATGGCAAAACAGATTAATTTGCTTTCTGTTAAGCTTATTTTCATTCTTCTGCACAACAGTTAGTGGCATGTGGTTAATAGTACTAACCACAGCCAACATCGATTGAACTATGCATACAATATGTCTTGGTCCTGATCTCCACTGCTGGGGATTGGGGTGCTATCCAAGACTGCATGAGAACGCATATGACCAACTACATTTTACTCTCTCTCCAATGGGAATCCCTCAAGTGCATGGTTAATCCAATAATTTTTAATTTACTTGAGAATTTAATATTTTTTTTTATAAACTTTATTGATCCATTTTTCTTTGGAAAGCTTTTTTTTTTAATACACTGCAATTCCTCAGTCTTCTGTAATGCCAGGTCCCATCCAGACAGCTCTACCGTCCATAAGATGGATGAAAATGGAGGGGCATGAGATGAGACACCGTAGTAAACATTCTGTGTACAGGAAACTAGTGCAGGAACAGTGGAGGAGGCTGAATGACGTGTCTCTTCAAATCAGTCTACAATCTTATGCACGGTAGCGCTGAATGTACAGAACAGAAAACTGGCGGAGCAAGGAAAGTGTAACTTCAGAAATGTCGTATCAGCTTATTATTTACTGTGCTTCATCTATGGTGACATTCAAGTCAAGAAAACAATAAAAACAGGAATTGGGGAAAATGCCTTCTCACCCAATTTTGTTAATAAATCTGTACAATTTACGTCAATACACAGTTTACACTTTAGATCATCTTATTTTTTTTTTACACAAAATTAAATATTGTTGTGAGTATGGTTGTGCAAGGCGAAAGAGGCTAATTTCATCCACACAGTGTGGTTATATCTACGTGATTATTGGATCAACGTGTTATCTGTGATCAAACAAATTTAATTGCTCTGTACCTTTAGATCCATTTATATGTGTTTTGGATGATATTAGCAGTCCTAATTTTCCTTCTGTGCAACACATTAAAGTAGTAGGAAGACTCCTCTTTCTGGCTATACTTATTCGCAGGAAAACCGATTGGGGGAACATAACTTTTCTATGCCAGTTTCCTGACATAAAGCCACAAAGGCCCAAAAGTGTCAATTTGCAAGGAAAATTGAAAATATGGGCAGTTTACACCGCTCATAACACTTTTGAAAAAAAATGGTTGGGACCTAGCAGAAAGTGGCAGGGCTACGAGAAACTAGTGTGGATTGTAGTAAAGATCTATACCATCTCCTAGCGGGTGCAGATTTCACTTGTAAGGCGTAGCAATGTAAAATCCGTTGCCGTGCCCCATATAGTCCCCCCTTCCAATCGAACAATAAAATGAAATAAATAAAACTATGTACCCACTGCTTTGCCTCTCTTCCTCTGACAATAAGCCACACTGCATATAGGGCCCTGACTTCAGGCAGTGTCAGGACATTGTCTGTAGTTTCTCACAACACGCTGCAACGCATACAAGGTACTGACACCGAGCAGCGTTAGAGCCTTATATGCGAAGCAGCACTCCACGTTCTTAGTGCTGCGCCGCATATAAGGCCCTAACGCTGCTCGGCATCAGTACCTGGTATGCATCTCAGCATGCTATGAGAACCTGGGGCAATCCCGGAGAAGCGGATCAGTGAGAATATTTATTTTATGTCCAATTGGGGGGGGGGGGATTGGGGAACAGAGGTAAGGGGCCTGGCTTAATTGTGGCACGCAGCCGGATGGACGATGCAACGTTTATTAAGAGGAGTTTGCCTCTCTATAAATGTGTTACATCTCACTGTAGCGTACTGTTTATTAAGACTGGCATATAAAATGCCAGTCTAAATAAATCTCCCGCACTATGTCTCAAATAGAAAAACTTTGTTAAAATTCTAATTTTAGTCGGTTGTGGTCTAGACCAGGGGTCTCAAACTCGGCCGGGTAAGTGGGCCACATATAGAAAAAATTTGAAGTTGACGGGCCGCATTACTTTCAAATTTGATACATTACAAAATTATTGTTAATTAATTAGTTATTTGAACTACTATAACACTATGTTACTATAATACTACATTACTATAACAATACTACGTTACTATAATACTACATTACTATAATAATAGCGCTAGGTTTAAACTTACCGGAAATTTGCGAGATTTCTCCACGTGCATATTTCAACAATCCACTTTTACAGTTTAAGTGTCGCTAAATGCAGTCCGGCAGCTCAGTTGGCAGCGTTTGGCAGACACACAAATGTCAAATTACGTAGCTCCTTTTTAGATTGTGCTAGAGCCCTCTATAGATACTGCCACAGTGCCCTCTGTAGATGCTGCCACAGTGCGCTCTGTAGATAATGCCACACACACCCCTTGTAGATAGTGCCACAGACACCCCCAGTAGATAGCTCCATTGGGGCTCCCTCTAGGAGTGGAATCCCCAGCCAGAGCGTTGCCTACGCTTTGGCCAGGGATTCCTCTGCTGGAGGAGCCCCTGATGTCACTGCTCATACACAGTGACGTGAGGGGATCCTCCTGGACCGGAATGTGATGTCAGGGGCAACTCCCGAGACGGTGTCCCAGAGCGGAGCACTAGTATAGGCTCTACTCCGGAACTCTGAGGAAGCAACTGACATCAGTGTCCATATATGGAGAGTGATGTCAGGGGCTTGCCCAGAGCTGGAGTCCTGGAGCAGAGCCGCTTCTAGCACCCTGCCTGGGATTCTAGCTCTGCTCCTGACATCACTGTTCATATATGGACAGAGATGTCAAGGGCAACCCCAGAGCTGGAGTCCCGGACAGAGCGCTACGACTGGGACTCCAGCTGTTCTGCTGACATCACTGTCCAGTTCTGGGGAATCTAGGGGATTCCAGAGTCCCGGAGCAGAGCCTATGCTAGCGCTCTGCCTGAGACTCTGCTCTGGGGAAGACCCTGACAAAACTGTCCATATATGGACAGCGATGTCAGGGAATTCCACAGAGTCCCGGAGCAGAACCTATACTAGCGTTCTGCCCGGGACTCAGGCTCTGGGGAAGCCCCAGACATCGCGTGTCCATTCATGGACAGCGATGTCAAGGGATTCCACAGAGTCCCGGAGCAGAGCCTATGCTAGCATTCTGCCCGGGACTCCGCTCTGGGGAAGCCCCAGACATCGCGTGTCCATTCATGGACAGCGATGTCAAGGGATTCCACAGAGTCCCGGAGCAGAGCCTATGCTAGCGCTCTGCCCGGGACTCCGCTCTGGGGAAGACCCTGACAAAACTGTCCATATATGGACAGCGATGTCAGGGATTTCCAGAGTGTCCCAGAGAAGAGCCTATGCTAGCGCTCTGCCCGGGACTCCGCTCTGGGGAAGACCCTGACAAAACTGTCCATATATGGACAGCGATGTCAGGGATTTCCAGAGTCCTGGAGCAGAGCCTATGCTAGCGCTCTGATTGGGACCACGCTCTGGGGAAGACCCTGGAGTACTGGAGCAGATCCGATACTAGCGTCTCTGTGTCCCGCGGGCCGCAGATGACAGCCTCAGGGGCCGCATGCGGCCCGCGGGCTTGAGACCCCTGTTCTAGACTATTCATACAATGTTTCTTTTTTTCTCCATTTTGATGTGTGGGTAATGTATTCTCTTTTCTGAAATTGTTATTTGTATGTTTTTTTGTAATTTGTACTTTTTAGAAGTAAAAAAAAAAATATAAGGAAATTAAAAAATGAAAAAAGTAATCCTCCTGTTTGTAGCAGCTCTTTCTGCCTACAGTACAGACTTATTTTTATCTTTTGTAGTTAATTAATATTGTTACCTGAGGGACCACCATAGTTGTATTACTAAATACATTTTTACCATGCCATTTTCTTAATATCCCATGCACAAAATCTCTTGGCTTCTGCAAAGTTGAGTTCTGCTGCTCTGCTATACCATTCCGGAATCACTGTTTGTAGAGTTTGTAACATGAGTATTTACAAATGCAATACAAGGCAAACAGAAAAGTACAGATTTTACAAATAAGATATTTGACCATTGCTTATTTAATCCATCACAGAGGAGACCAAGAAAATAGCAAAATGTAAGTAAATTTCTCTACAGCTCATGTAAGTAATTTTTCTTGTTTAAGTTTAGCAGTTGTTTATCGTAAACATCCCAATCCCAGTTTTTGGCAAGCGACACAAACAATATTGTCACGAGAGGGTGAGGAGAAAAAAAAGTTCAGTAGGACAAAAAAAACATTTGTTTATACAGGTAATAGATTAGTACCATAACATTTCATACTTCAAAAAGGGTTTTCCAGTCCCTAAAAATTGATGGCCTATCCTCAGGATAGGCCATCAATAACGGATCGCTCAGCATCTGACTCACGGGACCCCCGCCGATCAGCTGTTTTGAGGGGATGCGGCGCTCGTACGAGTGCTGCTTCCGCTTCATTTCTGCTTTCTCACTGCACCCCCTTAAAAACAGCTGATCGGTGGGGATCCCGGGAGTCGGACCCTGAGCGTTTAGCTATTGATGGCCTATCTTGAGGATAGGGCATCAATTTTTAGGGACTGAAAAACCCCTTTGTGAAATAATTATCCAAAAAGCAAGAGGTTCCCATATGAAATATATTTCTTTTTATATTTAAGGCTTTCAAATTTGAGTTTGCTAGAATACTGTAATAACTACTGAAGAACAAGTTCCCTTTATCTAGTAAAACGTGATGACATAAAATGTTATAAATCAGTAAAATTAAAACTCTTGCATCGAGGCAGGAATTATTTGATAAAATCTAATTATCTCAATAGTATATATATTTGATATTTTTGTGCAGCATTAAAGGGAACCGGTCACCAGCATTGCACCTTTTGAACTCGATTCAACCGTCGCTGGCCGCTGCTGACAAAAGTTCATTGGCGTTATCCCCTCTCCTAAACTCCTCCTCTGACCGTAAATAACAGTCTGCAAACATTTTACGCCTTTTATGGTAATAATCCGGCAGTCTCGTTCGTTCCTCTTCTTATGCCCTCAAACCGCAGAAAACTGGCCCGCCCTGAATGCGGTCAATCAAAAGTCAGCTGTCACTCAAAAGTAAGGAGACGGGGTTAATTTGGAAAGGCTTCAGAAATGAAATTATGACTGTTTTCGACTAAATATATGACTCTTTTATGCTCATTAGCATACGGCACAGGAACACTAAAAAACGAAATACTAAAGTTACAGGGCCTACTTGGAAGATAATTATAGGATACATAAAAATTATTTTTCACCCACTTCCACCAGGTATTGATGGTTTAATAGAAGAAATGCTGGTGACAGGCTCCCTTTAAGCAGCTTAAAATTCAAGATTTATTCAGCAGAATTCATTCTTCTACATGGGCATTATTCGAACTCTAGTGAATGGAAACATAAAGTGGTGTAGTCTCTTGTCACCAAATGGTTTTAAGGCTGGGTTCACAATGTGCGTTTTTGAAATGCTGGTAAGAAAAACATCTGAAAACCGCACATGTTTTTTTAATTACCAATACGTTTTACAAACTGTTTCAACTGCAAGTCTATGACTACTAAATTGAAAACCAGATTACAGCTGAAACGCTTTGTAGAAACTAATGGGCATTTAAAAAAAACGCATAGTCTTTAGATGCGTTTTTCTTTCCAGCATTTAAAAAAAAACGCACAATGTGAACCCAGCCACAGGAGCATTTGGAATTAACTGCAGTCACTCTTGAATTTTCAGGCTTTCATTCACAGGGTAATATGACTTTAAGGGAATCTATCATCCACATTATGTTGCTCTCAATGAGGGAATCATAATGTAGTGACAGACACGCGGATATCAGTGGTCTGTTACTTTTGTACTAATGTGAACCCTTTTATTTAGGACTTACATGCAGAGCACAGGAAGCCGCCAAAGATGTGCCAGGTGTATTCATAAGCTGCTGCTGCTACCTCCGCCCACTCTCCGCTGATTGACAGATGTCTCCCTATTAGGGCGGATTTACACGAACGCGATATATGTCCATGCCACCCGCGTGTTTTTCACGCGTGTCGCACGGACCTATGCAAGTCTATGGGGCAGTGCAGACTGTCAGTGATTTTTGCGCAGCCTGAGTCCGCTGCGTAAAACTCATGACAGGTCCTATATTTCTGCATTTTTCGCACATCACGCACCCATTGAAGTCAATGGGTGTGTGAAAATCAAGCGCACCACACGGAAGCACTTCCGTGGGACACGCGTTATTCGCGCAACAGCAGTCAAAAGTATGTTTGCAAACAGAAAAGCACCACGTGCTTTTCTGTTTACAAACATCCAAACGGAGTGTCATAATGATGCCGGCTGCGCGAAAAGCACACAGCCGCACATCCAATCTGATAACACTCGGAGCTGTTAAGTGCCTTTTGCGCACGCAAAACACCGCTTTTTTTGCGTGGGCAAAAACGCACACGCTCGTGTAAATCCGCCCTTATGGTGGCATAGGTAGATATCTGCCAATCAGTGGATAGTGGGTGGTGGTAGCGAGAGCTTATGAATACGCAAACGCATCTCTGGTGGTGCTGCCTGGTCTGTGTATGTAGGTTCTTATGAAAGAGTTAACATTAGTACAATGGTACAATGGTGACAGACCCATGAAATGATTGTGTCTGTCACTACATTGTGCTGCCCTCAGTGAGGGCAGCATTACGTGGATGACCAGTTCACTTTAAGCTGGTTTCAAAGGACTGTAAGACGGCCGCATTTCAGACTCTGTATAAAGGCTGTAAGACCTGGACCCCTAGTGGAACTTCAGGGTTCTACCGGGATGTAAGTTCAGTTAAGTAGATCTGTGGGGATCTGGGTTTTTCAGAGATGAAATGGATGTCATAATGTGTGTATTATGGCCATGTGTAAAACCAGCCTAAACTTGTTTTACAGCTGAGGCTCACCCTTCAAAAAGATTATTTGTCAATACTTCCACATCACCAAGGCAAAAAGGTTTTGTTTTTTTTCCACTTGAATTTTGCAATTGATTTCACAGAGCAAACCTAGCGGAAAAATATTTTTTGAAAAAACAACAGTTTCTGCAAATCACCACATTATATGAACAGTACAATTGGGTGGATATAAGTAAACAGGAACAATTCTACAGTTTTTCAGCCACGTTTGAAAATGCAATACAGTATATTCCAACTTAAAGTATGATTTTACGTTTTTTTCCATGTATGATTAATACAGTAAGTCATTAATGATTTTACCCTAAAGAACGTTTGAGCTGTGCAATAAAGTGATAAATTGGGCACAGATTCTTGAAGACAAGAGACTTCTGTTGATAGTTTCTTTAAAGAAGAACTCCAGCAACTTTTTATTTTTTTTGCACATATAACGCCATCGCACCAGCAATACTCTAACAGTGTAAATGGTTTCTTGCCAGCTCAGTTGCATCCATAAATTTTGAACCCTTTCATTACGGGCAACTGTTTCATGTGATCTCAGTCGGACAACCAGAATAGAACATGCTCTCATGTGGCTGACCTCTTGTGAACTACAGGATTACCTCATCACCAATCAAATCCCTCCAGCAGCTTTGACCATTCCTCTCCCCAGCCAGCTCCACGTTTCTTTGTATGTCTTCCATAAATATAATGCTGCTGAAGAGATAATTTCTTCCCTATCTGTGGGAGAAGCAGTGTAGTGATGTAATAGCCGAGGCCACACAATGATTAGCTGCAGTTATAAACCTCCCCTGACTCTCACTGTCTGTCAGTACTATCATAGTTGGCAAGATTTCAAACATTTTTCCAGGAGCGTTTTTAAATGGAAAACAGCTCCTGATTTTCAGACATTTTTTAGCAACTCACATTTTTCACGGCATTTTTTATGGCTATTTTTCTATGGAGTTAATGAAAACGGCTGCGTCTGGGGCTGAGTCTATGAGCGGTATTCCCCGGGCAGGACATCGGCAACGTTTTGGCCGAGGATTCCGGCGCTCCAGGAGGAGTGAATGGCAGAGCAGGAAGCGGATAGCTTCCTGCTCTGCCATAGTATTCAATTGTATCTGTGTCCAGAGAATGAAGTTACAATTGAACGTAGCAGTTTCCGGGACAGTAAATTGCTGGGACTGTCTCTGTAAATTTGGGACAGACCCGGCAAATTCGGGACTGTTGGCAAGTATGGTACTATCTGTAGGTGAGGAGTCGAGTGTATTTCTATGCTGCTCACGGTCTCCTGCTGGTAAGGACTGACAACAGGGAAATCTATTACAAGCAGAATGCAGAGGAGACCAGATAAAGATACATAGGATATACTGAGACTCCGTAGTGTGAGGACAGCAGTTCTATGTCACTGATCTATCACATGCTGCACTTAGAGAGGACTCCGAGCAGAGTAAGTGCAGTGTGATGAGACTCCGCTCCCTCTGCAAAGCATCATGGGAAATGTAGTCTGCATTAGGGGAACCATATCAGAGGGGAAGAAAGAACCAAGATGGCAAACAACCGATAAATGGCACATTAACTAAAACTACTATAGACAAGGCATGCACAGAAACCTCTACATTATTCTTTGATAGAAGCCTATGCTGCACTATGTAGGCAAAAAAAAATAATTGCTGGAGTGTTCTTTAACATTCATTTGGACATTAAATTACACTTTGGACAACCACCTTTACTAAATTAAAAACTTCACATATGGATTTGCACGGATGGGATTAGGGATGAGAATCTATAAATGTGTGAGATATAGAATATATATAGCTTTAGATGGTCATGCGCTGTTCACCGAGCCAACCGCTGGCTAGGTTGACACGAGGGAATCTTACATACATCAGTAGTCATCAATACAGTTGTGGTGAGTCTAATATGCCAGCTGTTTCACATTTTGATCACTTGGATCATTGTAACTAATTAATAGTATATTGGCTGTTTTTGATTCATATTTATATTTTTCACTAATTATTGTTGTATACAATTGAATACCGCATGTAAAAAAAACTTTATGCACTATTGGCACGTTAATAAACTTGTATTTTTGCTATCCACATTGTAATTATGCCTCATGTCATTAATTGATGGGGCACCTCTATATACTCGTTTGAAATCAGTTTTTGTATTGCTTGAAAAAAGCTCCATTGAGTGAGCTGAAACGTTGCAGGGAGAATAAAGCCCAGCTTCCTCACCAACATTTACTTGAGTGGTGCCATTCCTCCATTATATATATATATATATATATATATAATCTCGAAAAAATATGTAAAATAGTAAAATTATGTGAAATGAAAAATATCCACACCACCCATCCTTTAACCAGCAGTCCTGCACAAAGACAGACAAGTATTCCCATATAAGGCCCGTTCTTTTTCTTCCGGTACATAAACCACAAATGATACGACAAAGGAAGTTTCAAAACTATTTAACAGTTCCTTCCACAACATTTGTGGTAGAGAAAATTCTGCAGATGCTGGAGTACTATACTTGTGAAGGTGAGAGGCAACTGGGGCACATGCAGCAGTAGATTCCATATAAGTAACACTCTCCAGTAAAGAAAAATATGTATAGAGATGTATATATGCAAATCACTCAGATCCACAATCTGATAGGCACTTTGTATAATCGATGGTAGCCGAAATAGATGTCCATCATCATCTTCATAGCGGCAAATACCTTTGAACAGTTATTTCAAGATTCCATTTCATCAGAGTCTAGTGGAGGAGGTACAAAGCAAAGTAAGTCTTCATAGGTTAAACCTGTGCAAGGAAGCAGAAAAGCCGACTAAGTGAACAAACAAAAATCATCTAATTACCATTATTCATTTAACTCATTACCTGTGGAAAAGCACAGCTTCTTAGAAACACCTTTAGCCATCAGTGAAGTTACATACCACAAGTTGATTTCCCCAAATATGGCAAAGAAAACACTTTAAAGAAAATTGTGCAATTTAAGACCAGTGCTGAACTTAAAAAGGGAAAGTTCACCATTCAATATCTTCTGACCTGTGACGGAGACATTTCAGTAGAGGTCATGGGGGATAATTGGGGGGGGGGGGGGGAGATACCTGTGACTTCCACTGATCACTAGAATAGTTTATATTGAACAGCATAAACCATATTTTGACCCATATCATCTTTACATGTGAAGACAAACAAGGGGAACTATTCTACTGATCAGTAGGGGTTTGTATCCTCCTACACCTCCATATGCATCCACACACCTAATTTTTTTAATCTTTTTAGCTTGAATACAATTTTGTTAAGGATTTAGATTTTATTTTGTGGGCTGCAACGATGAAGCGTTAAAATTTGCACTTTCCCCTAGCCAAAATGACTGGAGACTACAACATACACTTGATATCTCTCCATCTTCTATATACTTTCGGGATTTGGTAATTGAACATTGTACAAAATGACAATACAAAGACATATTTTAAACCCCAAAAACTTACTCCCCAAAAACATTTTTATTCCAGTAAGATGGATTGTCATCATATTAAGAATCTACAGAAGAAACCAGGAAGTGATCAACACAATTATAATTTTGACACAAACGTCAACATATCCTCATTTACAATACTTAAAATACTAGAATTTTATTTGAATCGATCCGATATTTTCTCTCAAAGAAACATGAACTTACATTCAGAGATTCAAAGACTTGTTTGTATATATATATATATATATACACACACACACACACACATATATATACACACACACACATAAAAGATAACATTCAATTAATCAGAAATACACTATATACATTGTTAATGTGCTAAATGACTATTCTAGTTGAAAACGTCTGGTTTTTAATGCAATATCTACATAGGTGTATAGAGGCCCATTTCCAGCAACCATCACTCCAGTGTTCTAATAGTACATTGTGTTTGCTAACTAACTGTGTTAGAAGGTTAATGGATGATTAG